>NC_021161.2:51568220-51570996 GCF_000331145.2 Cicer arietinum
CAGATAGCACGATTCTACTCACCAAAATCAAAGGTTCTTCTTCTTCTTCTTCTTCTTCTTCTTCTTCAGAAAAATCAAATACGTAATTAATTTCCCTAAACCTTACAATTCAAATTTTCAATTCAGAATTCACTCGAACTTTGCTCCTTAAACTCACTAACGGAAGCTCGCCGCTCATTCTCATCGATCGATTTAGAAATCACTGTACCCTTCCACACTCCAACTGGTTCGTTCCCTTCAAATCTCAAACCTCACAATCCTATAATAGTATTATTCTATATTCGTCCTTTTTGTTTAACTTTTTTGTTCTTCAATGCAGCTTCTGCGGCTCCGATTTGCCGTGCGGAAAGGAAGTTCTCACACTTCGCAGGGAAACACACGTGCACAGAATAGGTCACTCACTTTATCTTTTTTTTTTTGGTTTGTTCTTCAATTATGTTACTGTTCTCTAGGTTTTGAGTTTTTGTTTTTTGCTTTGCTTTTAGATGTCATGTTGAAAGTGATGCTGATTGTTCAGAAGCTTTTGCAAGAAAACAAACACAGTTCCAAGAGAGACATTTATTACATGCATCCATCTGTGTTTTTGGGTGAGTTTTCAGAAATTTGCAACATGGTAAATATTCTTCCGGAGTAGTTTATGTAATACTAACACCTCTAATCGAAGGCGTGTCCTATTGTCCTACACCAACACAATATTGACACCTTAATTACGTCCAATTAATTGATTTTTTCAAATTATTATCGGTATCGACATATCAGGGTCAATATTGTGTCCGGTGTCTGTGTGAGTATTCATGCTTTATAGGGTGTAGTCAAATTGAATTCTCATATAAACCGCCATAGCCGCCATCACGTGTAAAATGGCCATGTCAGATTGTTGAAATCTCACCACCACTGCCATGGCCGCCATTTGATAACACTGCTTCATGTATTGAAAGCTCATATGTCTTGTTATGGAAAAACTTAGCAGAGATCTACTATGGTTCTTCATTGTACTAAGGCTTTGCTTGTCACAATTTTATGCATAAGATTGTTTAAAATTAAATGCATTGACTGCTATATTGTTAATTCTTGAAAAATTTCTTGTAGGGTAAAGGTTTATCTTACCGACTTGATTTTCATGTATTCTATTTATTTCGCATTGCAGACCAATCAGTTGTGGACCGTGCTATTAATGATTTATGTGTGCTTATGCAGTGCAGTCGCCATAACCTCAATGTGGTATATTTTTTGCACTTTATCGTTTTATTTCTGTTTTACTTTCGGTTTGGCTCTCTTAATTTGGTGGATTTTGGTGAACAAAACCTTCATCTGATTTTTTTAGTATGCTTCTCTTGTTGTGTATTCATTTGAAATAGGAAGTAAACCATATTTCATTTTTCTTTTTGTAGGTTTCTGCCGGGAATGGGTACAAGATGAGATCATTTAATCTTAAAAAATGCACTTTGCTGTCAGAATTCTTTTTATATGAACAATGATGATAATTTTATTATACATGTAGTGCTATTTTATGAATGCATGTACTTTTTGTAGAAAGCAAATTCTTGCCGCTGATGCTGTTGTGTATCTAAAAGTTATGGCACTGGCTTTTGAACAATGTCATGTATAAAATTGTTACAAACTAAGATTGAGTTCATATTAAAATTACATTTTGTTTTTGGAATTGTGAGATTTTCTGTTGCTTTCATATATTTCACTACTATCATAATTATGTAAGTGATAAGTTATGATTCCATTAGGATTCTTCCTAGTTTATACTAGTACTTGGTACATTAATAAAGCTGCCGTTTGTGGTATTCAGTCATCTAAAGTCTAAATTCTTATCTCCTGCTGCATTAGCAATTATTGATCATTTTTTTCAAGGCTGATATTGTTTGCCTTCTATTCAGTTCTCACACTCCAATCCATGCTCAAATGTGTTCAACTGATTAGAATTATGGATCAAATTTGTTTTTTCAATAGGTTGGTTATGGGCTGGATTAGATTCGTTGAAGGTAAAAGGATATTTGATTGCATCGGCTCCCCCAACACCGTATGAACTAAGAACTAACCTTAATGTAGTTATTAATTTTTACCATTTAAATCACATGCCAACCCTTTGCTTTTCTGCAGGCCCACCCTATTCCTGTTTATGTTGAAGAAGTTAAAGGTATCCTATTTTTTGGGTGAATAAACAGTAGCTATTTAGTTTCCTTCTTCTAATTAAATTTTCTGCTTCATATTAACTTCAAAAAAAACAAAAAGTGATCAGAGATGAAGGCAGACATTGCTTCATATTAACTCTTGACTATAGATATCGTAAGTGGTGCTCATTACATATTAGTCGTCGAGAAAGAATCAGGTAAGCAAATGCCTTTTTTTTTTAAGGGATTAAACAAGGAGAAAAATAAAGTATTTTCCTAACACTTTCTATTGAGAAGATAGTCATTGTTGAACATGCAGTTTTCCAGAGATTAGCAAATGACCAATTCTGCAATTCAAATCATTGCATTGTCATCTCTGTAAGCTATTTTCTATAGGCCTCAGCTCTTTTACAACAACATTTCTTTTTGTATTAATTTTATCTTTGTACAGGGAAGAGGCTACCCAGATATTCCTACAAGAAGGTGTGAAGCAATATGCCAGCTTGAACAATATGAATGTGTCTAGTTGTATGCATTGTAGCATCTCATTTCACATTATGAATGTGTCTTGTTGTATGCACTGTTGAAAATGTGCATGCTTGGTATTCTTTTGATTTTATCCAGATATTGTATCCTAACAGATTTTTGCGGCT
>NC_021161.2:51571006-51589370 GCF_000331145.2 Cicer arietinum
ATTCCTGCTTATTGCTTGGTAGACTGTGATCCCTATGGCTTTGATATCTTAACCACTTATAGATTTGGTTCAATGGTTAGTATTTGCAAGTTTATCAGTTCAGAAGTGCTTCAACCTGCATAGCATTATTACAGGGTTATTGAGTGGATTGAATCTCCTTCCAATGACTGAGTTTCATTTTCGTAGCCTGTTTGACTAATCCATAACTTTTCTTTTAGCAAATGGCCTATGACACGAAGCATCTTCGTGTCCCAGAGATACACTGGCTTGGAGCTTTTCCTTCAGATTCTGAGAGATATTTTGTTCCAAAGCAGTGCCTCCTTCCTCTGACTACTGAAGGTAACTACTGATACGTGGTGCTTCAGATTTGCATAGTTGCATATTTGATCTAATCAATATGGTGACTTCAATATTCTTATTAGACAAGAAAAAAATTGAAGCCATGTTACCTAGGTGCTACCTGCAAAGGGAAGTCCCACAATGGAGGTAATATTTATATACATTTCATCATATCTGTCCTTTTTTCAACTGGTTTGAGATTTTATAGTGTGTCTTATCTGAATGGTTGTCATGAAGGTTTGAGCTCCAAATGATGCTGCAGAAAGGAGTGAAGTTTGAGATTGAAGCGTTATCTGTGCAAACATTTTCATTCCTGACAGAGTCTTATATACCATCCAAAATTCATGGTAAAGTTAAAATCTAGCTTGTTGGACATTTGTGTCTTAAGCCCTATACAAGCAATTGGGATTGCACGCATTTCATAATGAACCATTTATTATGCTATTGCATATTCATACACATATACCTCAGATGTGTGAGGTTAATGTCCTTTTGCATTGCAAGTTACTTGTAGGTTGCAGAATGGTCTCATTGGTATTTTAGAGTAGCAGGGTGTCACTCTAGGATAGATCAATTTTTGTCTACCAATTAAAGATTTGACTTAAATATAATTTAGGTAATTTATCTTTTACTTAATATTCGTTTTGGTCATTTATTTAATATTCGTTTGGTCATTTATTTTTTATAATTGATATATTTTAGTTATTGATATAATCACAACAAAAATTATAACAATATTCCGTCACTGAAATCTCTTATAACAATTGTCAATATGTATCAAATATAATAATATTCTTTCAAAAAAGACTTAATTGCAGTTTTGATTCTTTTATTTTAGCTGAATCACGAAAATAGTCCATTCATTTTATTTATCCCCAGTTTTGGTCCTCAAACAGAATTTTGATCGACAACTTGATGAAGTGTCATTTTTTTGCGCTTATTTAAGTCAAATCACGCCTCAAGATCTAGTGGTGCAATAATTGTACTTGATAACTATAATCATAAATGGTGTGGTGTTACTTAAAATTTGACACTTCATCTAATTTTAGATCAAAATTCTGTTTGGGACCAAAACTGAAAAGAAATAAAATAGAGGGACTATTTTGGTGATTCAGCTAAAATAAGGAAACTAAAACTGCAGTTAAGCCTTTGAAAAAACATCCATTTAACTAAATAAGAGACTAACACTTAAAAAAATTACTCCTTTCAATGTTTTGAAACATATGTAAACTCTTTAAAATGAGAGATATTTATCAAAATTTATTGTATTTTCACCACTTCATCTTTATTAAGATTGCACACTTAACTTTATAATTTATATAAGATTTGATTTTAATAATTTATGACAATAATTATATAGTTATGGTGAAAAAGACTAAAATACACCATTTATAAAAGATAAATAAATAAAAAAGATAAAGGATGAATATTAAGAGATAATCGACCAACATTATATTTAAGTCTAAATATTTTAAAAAATGTTATTTGAATACAAATACTTGACATAATACTAAACTTTTTTTTTTTTGAAATTTTTATTTATTATTAAAACATTTTTTTGTAATATATAGATTTTAGGGTGTGGACAATATTTAAAATAAAAAAAAATCCTTTTTTTAAATTTTTATTTATTATTAAAACATTTTTTTTAACATATATACAAGATTATACTATTAACCGCTTTAAATATTTTATTAACGGTAAAATTTAGTGTTAGTGGTTAAAGAAATACTCTAATTGGTTAATGTCATATATTTTAGTGGTTAATGTGATATATATTTAAAAAGTGGTTAATTATATATCTGTTAATGAAGTATTTAAAATAGTTAATATCATGTATTTTAGTGTTGATGTGATATATATTTAAAAATGGTTAATTATATATCTTTTAGTGTTAACGAATTATTCAAAATGGTTAATGGTGCACATTTTTATATTTAGCATTAGTGG
Source organism: Cicer arietinum (assembly GCF_000331145.2). Lineage (NCBI taxonomy): Eukaryota > Viridiplantae > Streptophyta > Magnoliopsida > Fabales > Fabaceae > Cicer > Cicer arietinum. Next base: position 51,573,296 of record NC_021161.2, read on the forward strand.
TTAAATAAGTAGTTTAAAATGATTAATGTATTGTAAATGGTTAATGAACTATATATTTAAAAAGTGATTAATTATATTTTTAATGGTCAATAAAATATTTAATATTTAAGGTGGTTAATGACACAAATCTATATACTGTGTTACAAAAATATTTTTAATTTTTTTTTCAAAATAATTATTTAAAAAAAATACATTTTTTTTAATGAACACTTTTATGTTACAGCTGAAAGATTTTTTACGCCATTTCACCATTTTACCAAGGATGTAGTGGGAGAACCCGGTAAGAGGGATTGTCTTAATCCACCACCATTCTTTCAACTCGATAAACTCTTTTTTTTTTTTTTTTGTACAAGGCTCAATAATATCATTTTAGTCGCTACTTAATTTTCTAATATACACTTAAGTAACTAAATTCTATTTTTTTTTTAAAAAGAAACTAAACTCTAAAGTTACAGAATCTGTCTCATATATGTATGTGAGTCAAAATAAAATCTCAAAAATATCACTTAGTTTTTTTCCTTCTAAAATCTAAAATGGTTGAGATTGCATACTAAAAATTAAATTTAACACATTTAAATTAAAATATTATTTTCAGAATATTAAATTAATTACTCTATCAACTTTTTTTAATACAAATAAAATAAAATACGTACTTGTAATAAAGCGCGGAAGTAGTATTTGATAGTAGTACTATTTAGATATATTTAATCGTACTATCTATAATTTACAAGAAATAGTGTTGTAAGAATAATTTTTTGAACTATACTATGTTTCTAATCTATAAAAAAAAACGTGTCTTTTAAGAAAAAGATTAACTCACAACAAATAAGAAATAAGAACAACTGTAACATAAACAAATTTGGGTATTTTTGAAATGCATTGCCAAAGGCGTGGTCTCTGTCTCTGTCTCTGTCTCTGCATTATAAGGGTGGACCATCACTATCACTTCAAATGGCAAATAACAGGCTACACAGAGTACTGAAAAAAGAAAAAGCAACCGTCTCTATGAAAAAGGAAAGAATGACAGCGAAACACTGATCCAACAAAGATAAACAAGAGCATTGAAAAACTCACAAGTGATGGAGTTTCTAACTGTGGCCACTTCATCTATATCTTCGTGGTAAGTTTCTCTTCTCTTCCATCCACCGAGTGTTAATTTTTTTTTCCAATGATATAATGCAAGAAAAAAAACATAGAACAACATATTATTTATACATAAACAACCTATCATTTCTATAAAAAAAATAAACAAATACACTTATATATCCAATATAATTAGATATCAATAGCTAAACTTACAATCTTAAAATAGTTTTATTTTCAAAATTTTCATACAAGAATTCTTAATTAACCAATAATTAGTAGTATTTCTTTATTTTCTATATTCGATCCTCTACATTTAGATAATATAAAGTGTTGATGGTTAGATATGGAAAATAAAAAAATAACACTAAGTATTGGATAATAAAGAATTCATGTGTGAGAACTTTTGACTAAAGGCTATGTGATGTAATTGGCATTTTCAAAATCGAAAGTTATAATTGGTATTGGATTACGTTAGATATGATAGGGAGATAAGTGTATTTGTTTGTTTGTTTTTTTATATTAAATATAATGATATATTGTTTTTGGCAACATTTTGTTATGAACCAATTATTTCTATTTAACTAGTTTGATGCATTTGTTTGAAACTGGATATGTTGACTTAATCAATTGTTGGAAGAGTACGATGAAGATGAAAAATTCTGCCCATAAATTGATGAAGCTGTAAATTCAATAGGTATAAATAACTCCACTAGAGAGATGGTGACACATTGTGCAAATAAATCCCCCGTTTGTTTTTAAATGAGAACTAATTAAAAGCTTGAGACAACCTTGATATGAATGGTATAATTATAATTATTGGATAGGTTTTATTGCCTTGTTGTTGATTAGTCCTTATGCAGAGAAAGTGAAGGACTCAATTGGTCCAAGCATTCACGATTGTTTGCTCAATCAACTAAGTACAAATTCAAGGACAGTTGAAAATGTTGAAGAAAGACATTAAGATTGAGAAGGTTTAAATAACTGTTATCATTGAATTAGTTAGTTACATCAGTTTGGAACCTCCTAATTTTGTTGCTAATGATGTTCATTTTCATCTAATTAGTTAAACTATCTTCTATTTTTGGTATTTTGTCTTGTCTACAGAAAACATATTTTATTTTTAAGTTTCAATGTTGCTTTCTTTTGAATAGTATAATAGAATTGCATGAGTCAAATCTCCTTTATGTTATTTTTTTATAGTAAGTCATAGCTGCTATATATTTGTCACATACAATTACTAATATAATTCGGGTTAGCTACTTGATGTTTATTTAAATTGCTGTAGGATTAATTTCTTTGCCAAATATCAGTAAACTATAGTTTTATTTCATGAGTAATGAGTTTGCAAATCGAAAGAAAAAGCTTGATTGCTAAGAGACTCTGAATTTTACTTATACTACTAACTACTAAAAATTAGTCTCATTATGCATGATATCATTGTAAAGCTCCAAACAAACAAAAAAATCTGTAAAAAACCTGTAGGTAATTATTTACAAGAATGAGTATTGATGTAAAAAACTTTATTTCATTAATTAAAATTTCATATATTTTCAATTTTATTGCCTATAAAATTAGTACAAGTGCATTTTCTTAAGTGATTTTTGTATCGTTTTTAACTTAAACAACTATAATTTTTTTAAAATTTGTTATAACCACGGAATATGTATTTTAAATTAAGAACCATGTGAAAAAGCGCTTAAAAAATACATCTAAGTTTTTCCATGAAATTATTACAATATTGTTAAATAATAATCTTCGATTTTACACTGGATAATTCATTTGTAAAAGAAAAAATTGTTACAAAAGAAATTACTCTTTCAATGTTTAAATTAATATTAATTATTTTTTTTTCAATTATTTAATTAATATTATATTCATTATTTATCTTCAACTTTACATTAATAGTTTAATGGTACTTGATAAAGATAATTTAATAATCCGAAATATGAGGTCATGTTTATAATCTCAACCATTAATTCAATGTTTTGAATGAGAGAGAAAATGTATTCAACAAAACCCTAGTTACTGATAATGGTCAAATGTTATCTTGTGAGGCTGAGAAGCCATTGCAGTCACATATTGTTTAGTGGAAGCAACAAGAGGTGGGCTTCTCTGAACATTCAATATTTTTCAGAGGTTACACATACTCTGGCTTTGACAATATAAATTACAAGATTGTAACATTACTTTTTGTTCTACTTCTATATCATAATTGAATCATATGAGGACTTTCTGACACAAATGCCCTGTCCATTTGGATTGAACTGGTAGTGCTGTTTTATTTTCATCCAATTTGATTGATGTTCTCATTAGCCAATTCCATTATAAGACACCTCCTTGGATCTTCTTTTAAAACCACATGCTGAATTATCTGAATCTGTTTGACAGATATGAAATGAGGATCATGAAAATATGTTATTTTTCTACAATACTCATCATGTTTTCACCATTCCTTCTCTAGCTCCTGCCCATTACTCATCATCATCATGCCAATACCAATCATAACTAGATAATGCTTGTCAGTTCTCATGGTTCAAAATATCAGATAAAGCACTGGAAGATAATCTCTTAAATTGGCTAATTAATTACCAATTTAAATATTATTGTGTTCTTTCAACTTGCTACTGTCATAAAGTCATGAGCAAAATAGTGATAGATTGCTCAGTTTTTTTTTTTTTTTTGACGGAGATTGCTCAGTTGTTTAGTTCCATTCTTGATTGTATATATTCACTCTCTTATTGATAATGAAATGTTCTTGAACCACTGCAGTGAACATTTACGAATAAGGAATTTAATTAATCAAATTTTTCCAACTGAGTTATTCAAAATGACTTCTCTACCTTTTTATATGCATAACAGTATCAAAGTAAATTATGTGGCATAACATTGCATACAGAAGATACTACCAACATTAAATATCTAGACAATACAAATACTTTTTTTAAGTGGAAAGCTCATAAAGAGAAAGCTTTCACAAGAAAAATATGCCAGATTATTTGATACAAGACATGAACATTCTTCAAGCAAATACAACATCTGACCAAAACATATATTTTGACATGATTGTTAACAGTTACAGTTCTAGCTTCATGCAACAAACATTTATCTCCATAAAGGTGCAATATGACCATCCTTTCAATCAGAGCAACCTGTGACGTCAATATTGTAGTTTGAATCAACACCAGAGCAACATGTGAACTCATAAGGACTACATGTGGAAACTGTCGCACTGTGCATGAAACTTTTGTCTTAGATCCTGGGTAAAAAAACCAAACAGTATAATCTAATAGTTAGTTTCAGAACTTCATCATCCTTCCCTTGAAATTTTTATATCAGAAAATAGTTTTCCATGTCCATAATCCTAAATTGTTATGCAAGGACAGGATCATTCACTGAGATTTGATCATTATCCCTGTAAGCTTCACCCGTAGCTAGACCCAGACTCACGGTTGCGCAAAACCAATTCCTCAGTAATAAACAATTCTAGTGGCTTCTTATAATTCTAATAGCTACCAATACATTCAAACCTAAAAGTATGGAAATTGTAAAGTTACAGATTGGAAAACCAAACTACAGTCCATTAGTGGTTAATATATCAAAGCTATAGGGATCACAGTATACCAAGCAATAAGCCGGAATGTGCATATTCTCAACCAGAAGCCGCAAAACCCTGTTAGGATACAATATTTGGATAAAATTAAACAACCACCAAGCATGTACATTTGCAACAGAGCATACAACAAGACACATTCATAATGTGAAGTCCGAGGCAATAATGCATACAACTAGACACATTCCGGAATTGACTTAGTGTATATTTGAATAAGCATTCAACAATAAATCCTTGATAACAATGAACTATGAATATACACAAAGTCAATTCAATTACCATGTTGACCTATGAATATGAACTAATCAGACCACACATAATGATTGAATATCTTGTTTTTTGTCATAAAAGTAAAATACATTGCCCACAGATTTAGTAACAGCCACAATATAACAATATACCATGTTTTCTGAAATAGTGGCTCACATGGAAATTGGAAATACATGTATGAATGAAAAAATCATTAGGCATTAAAAAATTCTTTTTCAAATGCTCACTGAAACTCACCAAGAGTCCGAAAGAAATAACATAGCATGACACTTCCAATTATTATAGAGCCTGACAAACAATTGCAATATGTAATAATTACCTGAGGCTAGGACCATTAACCTTATCAAAGAGCTGGTGACAATGGAAATCTCTGGATTTGTCTCTCAAATTTTCCGGTCAAACAATGTGAAGGCAGTCATTTACTGAGAAGACCACTACTTAATTGGGTCCAGAAGCCAAACTTCTATTACAGTGCCGGTACAATATATATAACCAATCATCAGGGTAATCTTGTAGCATGTTGAGACTTAGCCATTTCCCTTAAGACAGCACCAACAATTGCTGCCTGCTCAAGGCAGTCAGCCTTGTGCAATGCATCTAAAAGAACAACACATGTTTTGCTATATACATGACAACCTTTCAATCGAGTTTCCTCAAAAAGTTTATATGCATCAATTGCTTTATTGGCACTGCTTAATCCTTCTATCATAGCATTATAACAAGCAGAATCAGGGATGCCCCCACTTGCCTTAAATCTATCAAATAGGCCTCTCGCCTCCATAACATTTCCAGCCTTCGCAAGTCCTACAATCATTGTGGTGTATGTGATAGTATTAGGTTTTAACCCTTGTTTCTGCATTTCTTGCCAGAATACAAAGGCCTTATTAAACTTTCTAATCATACAAAGACCATTTATCATAATGCTGTAAGTTATTTCATTGGGAGAACATTTTAGGTTTTTCATGTTCTGAAAGCAGACTTGAGCTTCATCAATTTCTTCAGCTTTCACCAAAGCGCCGAGTAAGCAATTCCATGTGTATGTGTTTGGAGTCAGACCTTTCTGCATCAGCTCCTCCAAAATTAAGTATGCTTCATCAATCCTTCCCACCTTGCCAAACCCATCAATAAGACTACTGTATATAACTACATTTAAATCAACACCTATTGATTTTGCTTCTTCAAATAACATGTATGCTTCATCAAGCCTATCAATTTTAGCTAGTCCATCAACAACAGAACCATAAGTTACAACAGTAGGCTGTAGACCTTTTGTCTTCATTTCCTCCAGTAGCTGGTATGCTTTATTGACCTTACCAGACTTGCAAAATCCATCGATTACAGTGTTGTAAGCAAGAACATCCAAATGTAGTCCCTGTTCTTTCAACTCATAGAACAACTTATATGTTTCTTTTGAAAAACCTGCTTTCACAAGACCGTGAATTAGAATTGAGTAGCTCCGAATATCAGGAACTAACCTCTGAGTTTTTATTTCTTCAAATAAAGCCCTACCTTTGTCAACTTCACCAGCTTTGAAAACACAATCCATGTAAGTATTAAGAAGCATCAGATCAGGAGAACAGCCCCTATGCACCATCTCTTTGTAAATTTTATGACCATCCTCCTTCCTACCACACTTAAAAAAGTTCTTAATGAGAGATGTATAGACTACTACATTTGGAGTTTCATCAGAATCTAACATCTTTTCATAAAGACTGTAAGCATCATCGACCCTGCCACGTCTGCCCAAGCCATCGATAAGCGAACAAAATGTTCTTGAATCAGGAGTGCAAACTTTATAATCCAATCCTAAAAATATGGAGCAAGCTTCATCAAGTTTTTGAGCTTTACATAGTCGATCAATCATTATATTTACGGTCATGATATTCGGGAATAAGCCAGCCTCTTTCATACTATCCTGGACTTTCAGGGCTGCTTCAAGTTCTCCTGCTTTACAAAGCATCTCAATTAGAATATTGTAGGTTGTGAGATTCGGCGCGGCATCTTGTCTCATTTCTTCGTGGATCCTCAATGCTTCCTCTAATTTACCCTTTCTTCCTAAGCAGGTTAGTATGCAATTATATGCAATGACACTAGGTATACACCCCTTTCTCTTTTGTCTCTCAAGCAAACTGTATGCTTCATCAAATTTTCCAGCTGAGCCATAACCCATAATCATGGTATTATAAGCATAGACGCAAGGGACACTTCTGTTGAAATCCAGTTCTTCAAACAGCTCAACAGCTTCATCCAACCTCCCAGCCTTGCAAAGAACTCCGATCAAGCTAGTATATGTGACATCGTCAGGAACCAACCCTTGTGCCTTCATCTCATGAAAGAATTTCCAGGCCATATCCACCTTACCAACTTTACCAAAGCAGTCTATACATACATTATAGAGGACAAGGTCAGCAGTGAATGAGTTGCTCTTCATCTCATCCAGCAAGGAAAGAGCAGCATCTATGCGACCCTCCCTAGAAAACACACGAACAAGCGTAGTGAAAAGTTGTACATTTGCTTCATAACCTATTTCCTGCATTTGGTGAAAGAGAGTGAGCATGGGATCAGCTTCGTGAACCTCAGCAAGAGCTCCAATTAATGTCGTGTAAGCTGAATAGGCAGGGCGAAACTTGAACTTCCTCATTATTTCAATAACACCAAAAGCTTCTCTTAGCTTCCGCGATTTGACTAAACTACCAACCAATTCTATGCAAGTATTATTAGCAATTCCAAATCCAGCCTCACTCATTTCTTCAAGAATCTGTTCCAAGCAGTCCAAGTTTCTAGTCCTAGCCATAACCATGAGAAGTGCATTGTACACTTCTTGGCAATGTGGTTGTTCAGTTTTTCCCTCCACCCACCTAAAATACTGCAATGCAATATTCAAGTCCTTTAACCTCCTCAGCACTCCAACAATAACTTCTGGTTGAAACATTTCATCAAACATGTTGAGTGCATCCTCAGTAGCAGGTCCCCATTGACCAGTGTCCAAAACCCCACATACATCATACACTGTCTTTCTCATACCCTCAACTTTTGCCGCATTGTTTTGGTAGGTATCATCCATAAAGGGATTAACTTTACCATACAATTCAGAAGAAGAAGAAAAATGAGACCCATTTGAAGATGATGATGAAAACCACTTGGATAAAGGATCAATTTTCTCACATTTAAGAAAATATCGAAACTTAATAACTGCAACAACAACAATATCCACAACAACAACAAAAAAGAAATCAGATTTGAGATTATAATAACCTTGTAAATAGAAAATGAAAACAAGGGTGATAACAACACATTGAATAAAAAGAGAGAGAAAAAAAAAAGCAAAAACCTTGAACCCTTGAAAGAATCTTCATTGGAGGATTAATGGAGAATAATTAACAACAAGGTCAACAAAAACAGAGTAGACCATGCGCAGCTGAGAAGAAAGGGGGGTTCATTTTTATTTTGATTTTTTTAAATTAATGAGGACAGATATATTTATTATTTAATTTTTAAAAAAAATTCTTGAATTATTTTTTTAGAAAATTTCATAAATTAATATAAATATAAAATGATTTTGGAATTATTTAAATTAATATGAATATAAAATAAATTAATATTAAAATAATCAAATATGTTAATTTTGGAATTTAATAAATTAATATAATCTAAAATAATATAATTTATTTTAAATTCACAAAGGTAATGAATTATTAAAATTTAAAATATAATAAAAGATAAATTATGTTCTAATTTATTATTGAAAATTTTAAGGTTGAAACATCTTTTTAATATATTTTTATAGAAGAATAGGTGTTTGAAAAATTTAACCCTTTTACATTTTATATTATCTATGTAATACATAAAATATTATTATTTCCGATCCCAACCATTTATAAAAGAAAATAATAAAACTAATACACTCATTAATTCCTTTAAATTTTTTGATTATTTTAAATATATATTCTTATTAAAAACTGTGAGAAATAAATATGTACTAATAATATTAAAAAAATAAACAACTTACATACAAATATAAAAGTAATTGAAACTATGCACTTTAAAATTTGTAACTTTTTTGTTATATATATATCCAAAAAATTCTCAAAATATTCTCCTATTATATATAGAACTGGAGGAGAGTATATCACAACCACATTCTTAAATCATATTAGCTCAACCCTAAAATATTTGTCATTTGTTTCATACATTAAGTGTAAACTATATTACTTTTTAAAATATAATTTTCAATTATTCAAAATTTAATAAGAACAGATATTATTTAATTTTTAAATATTAGTTCTTTCAAAAAAATCTAAATATTAGTTTTACATAGATAATATAAATAAATAAAGCATATTAAATAATGAATGAAATTATCCATCATTCAGGTAATATCTCTAGTGTTTACAATAATAATTTTACTACTATTATCATAACATATTAATGATTATTGTTCCTAAAAAATGATTGTGTATTTACATATAAGATATTATTTTTTTTAAATACATATTATACAATTATTTTCAACTTGTTATTTAAATAGGTCATAACTACTGTTAATATGTTTTAAAGGAAATATTTCTATTTTTTCTTTTTCTGAGAGAATAACACAAGACTAAACTAATTGGTAAATAACTTATGAATAGTGCAAACTTAGCTTAAACAGCTCTCACTAGTGGCATTACTTTGTGTTGATTCACTCATGCCTCACATCATCCATAATTTCAAGGTTTCATTAATCACTGCTTTTAGAAAATTCAGCTCTTGAATTGTGAACATTGTAAAGCCAACTTTGTTTGAAGAGACTTAATGTCTGTTTTTTTGAAGTCACTACAATCAAAGTTTTAATATTCATTCTCTTTTGTCACTTTCCCTTCTCTATTGTGCTAGAGAATATACTACTTTCTGTGCCCCTATCCTATTAAATTTGACATCTCTTCCTCCCTAATTGATTGGAATGGTCTCACATGTTTAGCACTCACCAGCTTCAATCCAATGTGCATATTTTTCTTAGCTGCTACCAATAGTTTCCATAGAGTGAAAATACAATGTAAGTGCAACAATAAGCTACAATTTCTGCAACAAGAAAGCAAGGTCTCTTTGAGCAAATTTAATGATTCATGAGTTTTCAATACCTCTTAGGCAATTACTTTAAAAGAAACTTTGAACTGATCTACCAATATCTACTTCTGTAACCAATATTAATTTTATACACCCAAAATAATTAGTAGTATCATATAAAATAATTAGTAATATCATAAATGCAACTATTGTGAATATACAACACCATAAAGGAAACATTACTCTTTTGTTATGATTTTCATTTTTATTATTCTTAGGAGGAGAACCAAGATTCTCTCAAACATCACATAACAAACAATAACCCCTAATTTAAATAAATCACTCAACCATAAACTCTAAACATAAAGCTACAAACCAATTCCCACAAGTCTCGAGAATTAGTCTCTGCAGTTACACGCATAAGATACTAAGTTTCCACCATAAAACTACAAACCAATTTTTCAAGGACTATACTTTAAACACAATAATCATAAAACTCAGAAATATGTGCAATATGATCCATAGTGTGACTAGGAATCTTATCAAGTTTAACAGGATTGTTCTTCCCTCCAACCAGTTTAGCTGGATTCCCAACAACAGTAGTCCTAGGAGGAACATCCTTAATGACAACAGAACCAGCACCAATTTTAGCACCATCACCAATCTTAATATTCCCTAAAATACAAGTTCCAGCACCTATCAACACCCCATCACCAATCTTTGGATGCCTATCACCACAAGCTTTACCAGTCCCTCCTAATGTAACACCATGCAAAATTGAAACATCATTCCCAATAACAGCAGTTTCACCAACCACAATCCCAGTTGCATGATCCAACAAAATCCCACTTCCAATTTTAGCTCCTGGATGAATATCAACTCCAAAAACTTCAGATACCCTATTCTGAATCATAACTGCTAAAACTTTTCTTCCTTTTAGCCACAAATCATGAGCTATCCTATGAGCTTGACATGCTAAAAACCCTTTGAAATTCAAGAAACAATGCACATGACTTATACAAGCAGGGTCTCTTTCATTAACTACTTTCAAATCATATTTCACAGCATCCATAATTTGTTTATCAGATTCCAAAACTTTAACAAAAAGATCAACAAGTGTTGTGCTCGGAACACTTACACTGCTTAATTTAACAGCAAGATAATTAGACAAAGCACTTTCCAATGATTTGTGACACAAAATTGAAACATGATAGTAAGTGGATAAAATTGGTTCAACAGTGACATCAACTTTGGCTTCTTCTTGCATCTTTGTCCAAACACAATCTTCAACCTCATCATCATTTCTTTCAGATTGTTCCACAACTGAATTAGTGTGTAAACTATTGTTTACACCAAATTTGAAACTTGGTGTCAAGATTTTGTTTCCATAGGAATAATCATTTTTGATTGAATTGGGATCAATAGAAGAAGAAATTGACATGAATTGATGAGATTGAGATGTGTGGTGACTAAGAGAAAGGAGAAACCATTTTTTTGGTGTTGGATTGACAAAGAAATTGAGGAAACGCTTTCTCATCATAACTTGTCTTTGATTGAAGAACCAAAATATTTTTGTCAAAGGTTAGTCCTAGAATATTTCATTTCATTATATTATATAGTATATAATAATAATGTATAACCCTAAGATGGAATCATTCCCCTTTTTTATTGAGCCCAACACTGTATTGACAATTGGGTCAAAAAAACATTAAATGAACAATACTTAATTATTTATTTGTGGATAGAATTATTATTATTTTTAAATATTTTCATTACTTATGTTTTGCATTTACTTCAATATCTAATAGGTTTGCATCACATATGATAATGTGTTGAAAAATAGAGACTATATTTATCATAAGTAAATGTTATTGGTTAGTTTTGTTAAAGGTGTGAGAAATTTGTTAGCAACAAGAATTGAGTTCTAGATTTGTTTTACCCTAATTCATACATTTGAGCGCAATATTCAGAAATTAGAAAATTAAATAATAATTTGAATAAAAGTAAGATACTAATTATATTTAAAAGTTTGTTGACTTATATGTATGCTCTAGTTTTTCAAATTCAAATTCATTATTATATGTATGCTCTAATTTCAAATTCAAAATCATTGTTATATTTAAATGTTTGTTGACTTATATGTATGCTCAAGTTTGGTTACAATTTGAAATTCATTGGTATTTGTATGTTCTAGTTTTTGTTGTTTTAGATATTGGATCGGTTTTTCTTTATCCGTTGGAAATGAGTTTTATTATATTGGAAGTATTTATATTTATAGAAATTTTAATGTTTGTACTTATCTTAATTGTCAAAGAATCTAATCTTATATGATATCATGTTTCAACTCTATTTTTTTAATAATATATTTAAATATGTCAAAAATGAATGGATGTTAATATTTTTAAATTATTAAAAGTAATATCTAACAAATATGTCAAAATTTAATATAATAGTTATAGTATTAATAAAAAATATTATTTATATTTATTTAAATAAATTGATATGATAGACATACAAAAAAAAATTATGTGACATATAGTTTAACTTTTTTAAATAAATAATTTTTTTAAAATCTAATGTTTAAAAATAAAAAAAAGTTTAATCTAACATAAATAGTAGGTCTCAGTAGGTCAGCATGATCTATTTCAGAGAGTATATCATAAAAAAAAATTATTTTCAAATTTAAATTTAATCAGTTATAAGTTATACCTATAAGGCTATAACATTATGTTGTCAAATATACAAGCATTTCAAGAATGTGGAAATGAAAAAAATAAAAATTAACCACAATTCTTGAAAAGAAATTTAACCAATCAGATCACCAATATCCTAATTTCAATTTCAATATTTTTTGTTTTTGTTTTTTGATGTATCAATTTCAATAATTTAATATATGCTTCTTGGCCATCTCTATATATTATGTAAAGGGCGTATAGACGTATGTTTTCTTTATATTTTATATTTCTATATTTTTTAGTTTTTTTTTTTTTTGTTACATTTGATAAGAAATATAAGGTATATTTTTATTTATGTAGGGGTAATGGGACAATAATTGGCTGAATCTATATCAAAGAGACAACTAGATGTTTTCTTCACAACCATTATAAATAAATATAATTTTCAATCTAAACACTAAAGCAACAAAATTTCTATATTTATATTATATCTTAATATTTAGAACTAATTGTAGTATATTAAAAATTCCAAAATATTATTCGGATTAATTTTATTTAGAGATGTATTTTACATATTTGAATTGATCAATCTAAATATATATTTTTGTATATTTGAGAATATTAAAAATGAGAAAAGAAACACTCTAAATATATATTTTAAAATTTTGATCCGCACAGTTAAAATCAATATAAGTACCTACAATAAAAAAAAAGTGAAGACTCTTATATTTTAAAGTTTAGTTGTGGTATCCAACAATTATTCATACAAAGCCATACAATTATTTTAAATTTAGTTAATTTTTATATAATTTAAATTTTGAGATGATTTTTGTTTAGAGACATCAATATCCAACCAAACTCATAAATATCTAATAATTTACATAAAATGTATTAGGTTTGAGATTTGAGTTTTTTCAATACACAATATTTAAGTTTTTTCCAATATAATTTCTTACTAACAAACAAAATTAATATAAATTTTATAAAATAAAAATAAAAAATGTTTTTGGAAAATAAACTATCATAAATTAAGCAGTTTCTTTGGTTCTTTAAAAAAACTAAAACTAAGCAATTTCATATACGAGCCTAACCAATAATGGCCTATTACAAGAGATGGAAGCATGTGTGTGTTATTATTGCATAGCCATAAGGTCATGGCACTCATCACACCATATCCCTTCCAAGACTTTGAAGCATCCTCATGACTCATGAGTGTATCCTATTTATTGTTTTTACCTTAAATGTATAGTGATTGTAGAGAAATAAGAGTTTGAAATACTAGTTTGGTATTGTAAAAACTGAAACAAGGCATAACAAAAGGTAATAATCAATTCACTCCAATTTATTCTTTAGTGCCCTTATTCATATCGCAACTGCTACTACAATACAATTTATGATGATTTGATAGCTAAATTTATATCCTTTTTTTTAAATCTAGCTTTCTTAATTGTACAATCATTTTGTAAATACAACTTAGTAGCTATAAAAATATCTTCGAATCCAATTAAATTGTGTGAGTTTAACTACTAAATCAATTAATAAAAAAAAAAGTTATTGTACAAGGAAATGTTCCCACTCAATGGCCTAATCAAATATAATTGTTCTATACATCAAAAATCAAGTACCATGGTCCACCAGAAACATATTTTGAAAACAATATATCTATGTGCCAAAAGTGTAATGAATAGGAAAGGAATACAGTGAAGGTCAATGATATAGGTGGTTTGGTTTCAAATAATAATATATTATATCAAGCACAAATTTTAATATATAATTTTTGATTTGTTATGTTGGTACAATAATTACACTTTCATTTTACGTATTTGATCTCATCATCTCGTGCCATACAAGTATTGTAAATTTCCAATAATAATTGTTTCTTTGTCACTGTCCTCAAAAGAGTTTATGTGGGACCACCATTAATTTTAATAGTAAAATTTTTTTTCATCACAAACTCATATGTTGCATCAAAACAATCTGACAAAAAAAAATCTACTACATTTACAATTACACACATTTTTATAAATTTAAAAAAAATCAAATTAATTTTTTTGCTAATAAAAAATGAAGCAAGTAACAAAATTTGGTGGTGGTTCATCAAATTTGGAGGGAAAAACATAAAGTTTTAATTTAAAATACAAATAGAAAGATCCAAGAACATAGTGGAGGGTGCAGTTGCACCCAATATGAGTTAACCTCCCATGAATTATACAACCGCTCATCTTGTATGATTAAATTTAAAAATGAAAACACACCATTTAGACATAGTCCAATTTATTTTATCTATATAAAAAAAAAAATTAAAGTTTCAATTAGAGAGACAAAGTCTCTTTATGTTCCTTGAATTAAACTCAATAAGAAAACCAAAGTTTGATTAATTTTGCAAACTTAGTTGTTATTATTATGAAAGGCTCAGTGTTTTTAATTACAACATGATGCAAGCCTTACAAAGATTGTAACTGACGGTATCACCATAACGCTCGGTTATTTATTACAATCAGCTACTTCATGCTTCAACTCTATAATAAAACCGTTACACAATCTTTCTTTCTATCTTTCATATCATATAAATATAAATTCATATATAGTAACATAATAGTTGTAACACATTATGTTATGTGACAGAACAGAACAACGATGATGAGGTTGTCTTGTAGAGTTGTTGTTTTGTTTGTTTTGGTTTTTGTTATGTGGGTTGAGGTGGATTTAGTAGAAGGTGGTAAAGGGGGTGGTGTTAGGAATTACATTAGTTGGGAAGATTTGATGGTGGATGAACAAAGGTTGGTTTTGAAGAAGAGCAATAATAATAAGGAGTTTAGAGTTATTGTGGTTGATCATAATGGACATGGACATTCCAAAACTGTTCAAGGAGCAGTTGATTTGGTTCCAGATTGGAACAAACACAGAATCAAAATCTACATTTATCCAGGAATTTACAGGTTTGTAATTTCATACTTAAGTTTTCACACTAATCTTCGTAGCACCGGCACTTCTGATCGAAAGCGTGTTCTGTATCAGTGTCTGACACCAACACGAGAGACACATATGATTACATTTAACTAATTGGTTTTCTTCAAAAATTATGGATATTGATATGTCAGTGTTAATATGTAATATTGTGCCTAATGTTTGTGTTGTGTCTGTGTTTAGCCAATCTTTCACTTTCATTGTCATTTTGTCAAGTTTTTTGATTCTTGAGTTTTCTTATCAAAACATGTTGGTTTTCTTTAAGGTGGTTATTTTAATTTATTTGCCTTGATTCTAGTTTTGGAAAGATACATTTTTGTTTTTTGGGTTATGATGGAGCTGAGTTTGTTTGGTTATCCTTAATTTTTGTGTCAATGGAAACAAGACTTTTTTTTCTATTCTTACACCATTGGTTTATATG
>NC_021161.2:51589603-51623395 GCF_000331145.2 Cicer arietinum
AAAGAGTGTTTGTGCCAATCACAAAGCCTTACATATCATTTATAGGTAGAAGAAATCAAACATCAATGCCTATAATTACTTGGAACAGTAAGTCATCAGATAGAGGTCCAAATGGTCAAACATTGGGCACCTATGGTTCAGCAACAGTGGCAGTAGAATCAAGTTATTTCTGTGCAACTGAAGTCACTTTTGAGGTAAGGACACAATTTTGTTTTGTTACACATACTAGTTTAATGAATAAACAAAAGTAATTTTGGAATTTTTCAATCTTTGTGAGGTGGTTGTAGAACACAGTGGTTGCAGAAGCTGGTGGAAAAGGAATGCAAGCAGTGGCACTGAGGGTAGACAGTGATAAAGCAATGTTTTATAGAGTTAAGATTAAAGGAACACAAGACACTCTTTTGGACAACACAGGAACTCACTACTTCTACAGGTGTCTCATCCAAGGAAAAGTTGATTTCATCTTTGGCAGTGCAAAATCACTCTATGAGGTAACATCATCCTTTTCTATATTACCAAAACAAAATTAGTTACTACAACCTATGAAACACTCACAAGAATCAGATACGGATGAGACACGTTGACATTGATAATATAATACTTAGGCTTGTTTATACTTTTCAGAAGTGTCGTCTTCAATCAATAGCTGAGAACTATGGAGCAATTGCAGCACATCATAGAGATTCACCACTTCAAGATACAGGATTTTCTTTTGTAGGATGTAGTATTAGAGGAACAGGAAGTGTGTACCTTGGAAGAGCATGGGGAGATTACTCAAGAATAATATACTCAAAATGTAATATGGATAATATTATTAGTCCAGATGGATGGTCAGAATGGAATCATCCAGAAAGAGAGAAGTATATATATATATATAACATTACTTGTTCTACATGTGATTTGAAATTGATTTATTATTGTTATTCTATAATTCATTCATTGTGAAAATTTATATATGAGAATTTGGTGTTTTCAGGACTGCAGTGTTTGGTGAGTATAAATGCCATGGAAAAGGAGCAGATAGAGCAAAAAGGGTGCCTTGGTCAAAACCATTGAGCTATGGTGAAGCAAAGCCTTTCTTGGACATTAATTTCATAAATGGAAAGCAGTGGCTAAGACTGTAGTGTAGCAAAGCATCAATCAAATGACATATATTACTTCATTATTTATAATCTTGTTTATTATCTTACACCTCAAGAAATGGAAAAATCTAATGTTTATATCATCCCAATGAAACATGGTCTTCTAAGATATGTTTTTGATATGTACATTTAATAAGCTAAATGTTCAAACTGTATTATAGTCTTCATGTTTAATTAGAAGATAGAGGTGACCAAAGCTTTTCAAACATCCACCAACTTAAATGAATTTATATACATATTAATGAAAAAGTCTAAAGTATTCTTATGAAATTAAATTAATAAAGTTTATATCAAAATGATGGATAAAAATATGACAATTTTATCACAAAGGGTGTCAAAGGCCTAAAACCATCTCATGTGTGTTGATAGTATTTAGTCTCTTGTTAGTACATAAGAATAGGATTAATTAAACAATTATATAAATGAACTTATCCAACTTGATCCAAAATCCTCAAAAATGTCGCTTTTATTGTGGTCAAATTGAATTACATTTGTTGCGAAGATTTGAAGATGGATGAACAAAAGTTGGCTTTAAAGTCCAATAGCTTGGTTGAGTTTTATTGTGGTTGACCAAAATGGAACGGTACTTGTCTTTTACTGTCACCACCATTTTGTCATTATTTATTTCTAACTTCTAATCAAAAGAAGTAGATGGGAGTTGTTTTCAATCCTTGCCTTTATCCTCATGTTGAAAAGACACATTAATGTATTTTGGGTAACTGAGTTTGGTTTAGTTGATTTTTGATCCAGCTGTTAATGCTTAAGGTTTCTCCAAAGCTTTTTTTATCAGTTGAAACAGGCATTTGTATGTTGCAATAAATGAAAAAGGTGTATGCTGATCAGAAGTGTGATATTCAGTCAATGTAGGCTGCGGTCCTAGAGTAGCAGGAAGTGTGTACCTTGGCATATCTTTTATTAGGGTATTTGGAGGGGTACTTTTAAATGGATGATATTATAATTCATAAGGATGGTAAGAATGGAACCATCAAGAAAAAAACAGCATAATGTTTTTTTTTCTAAATTTTTGTTCTATTTAGCCATTTTAGAAATCAATCCTCTCTACAAATGTCCAATTAAAAATAAAATAGGAGTGCAAACGTCAGTAAGTCGAGGAATCCTTAATGGAATCCAAGCAAGCGGCCTTACAAGAAACCACTGCACTAAGAACTATTTATTCTATCAGACAAAATATAACTACAATCCCTGCTATCAATAAGTGCTATCCAGCAACAGAATTATGTAGGCCAAAAATGACAGTTCATGTCTCAGGATAATGGTGCGAAAAAAAAGTTTTACATTTTCTCTATTTTGTTTAATCATTCATCGATTTGTAGTGGTTTCACAATCTTTGGTGAACTGACTAATCAATTATCATGAAACTGACTATATTTTCTCACGTTGAGGACGAACTTGTGTCATCCAATGCAGTATTGCTCTTGGATCAATTTCTCCAGAAGCGTTTCTGTCCTTGCGCTCTCCTGCATCATTCGAAAAACACCCAGAGTAAAAATGTCAGTGGAATAAGACGGATAAATCCTGTCTAATATCAACTATTTCTGAATAACAAAAGAAACCTTCAACAACCAACCCAAAATATATGTATATAATATACTAGGTGTACTAAGAGAAATTTATCATGGTCGGTCTTGCGAGGAAATACAAATTACCACAAGAAAATTAACTTCACTTTCCAACCTTTTGAAGCTCACAACATTTAGTGTAGATTACTTCAATCAACACAACCAGGAATTAAATTATTGACATGGGGTGGAGTGGAGGGGCACAATTATAATCCACGTCTGTACCCCACTCTAATAATCCCATTCTTGCTAAAAAATGGATCAGAAATCAAATGGAAAATGCAGCTCCACTATAACTTCTGCATCCAATTCCCAGACTGTCCCTTGTGCCACACCAGCATATAGCAAGAACAGAAAAAACCCTCATATTGGTTATGGACAACTATTTTTTTAACCAATGAACTTTAGAATGTAATTAACCAGACAATATTCTACACTATCATGATTTTAGTTTTGTTTCTTGTTTCAAAGTTTTGATAACAAAGACAACAAATTCTCGGTTGCCATATATTACTGCAAATTTCGAAAGCAGACAAGAAAATATAAACAATTAGATCGTTACTTCTGATGCTCTTTGGAACGCCTGATGAATTCACTTGGAATATCACATCCTTGGTAAGACTGTAGCACTGGTCTTATATCAGCAGGACTACTTCGGGCAACAACTGCATATGGATAAAGGAGAAGGTAATGCAATATCTACAACCATAAAATGTCAAAATACTTTCAAGCATTAATTCACAAAAACACGTCTTAAGATGAATGCACTTACACTCAAGGAATGGTATGAAATCCACAAGAGCTGTATCATCTTTATCAGTCTGCACCCATGGCTTCACAGGGACACAGTTCTCAGGTTGTAGGCAACTTTCAAAAGCATGGCCACTTAAGTACAGAACTTTTGCAGGATTTCTGTTTAGTTTTGAAAGGTCCTGCCAGTGAAGGGTAAAGGGGGGAAACAACCCGTTACAACAACATCCAAGACACCGCATTTGTGCAGTATATCATAATAAAATGACAGGAAAAAACAAATGTCGTAATATTTGCAGGTCTCTAATTTTATTGTTCAGGTGTAAGTTGTATTATGAATAATAGTTCCACTGTACCAAGGCATATGTTCTCTATTATAAGCAACAATTGGTTGTAAGCTTATCACAAGAGTATATATACATAATAGTAATACAAGAATATAAACTCAGACGTACTCTATAGTGTTTCCCATCCTGATACTTAGTAGCAGGCCTCGATAGCCTATACCTAATACAGTGCTTGGGATCTAGCCTCTCTATAACAGGGTCTACAAACTGCACAAATCAACAAAAAGCATGAACGTATGAATACTCATAAATCATAACAATAATAAATATCCATTCAGAATATAGAGAAACAAAACTCGATTACCATATTTTGTTCATCTGTATACACCACTATTTCATAGAACTGAGCTAGATGTTCCAAGAAAGCATCAACCCCAGGTCTTTTAAAAGTCTGCCAGCCTGTTTCACGCTTCACATTCCAAATAAAAGTAAATATCAATATTGTAAGTCAGATGTCTGCAGCCTGTAAGAAATCAAACTCTTACTTTTGTGCGACATACATTGTAGAAATGAAAATGCCGATAAAAAATCAAAACATTTCAAATCATTTAGTTCATTCAATGATATTTCATATTTGTCTAGCCCCAAAAATGGTGCATTTGCAGTTGAAGCCTTACCGTCCAAATATAGTGAATCAATGTTTCATTGAGATCTACAACAAGTGTGAACACATGTTGCTCCTGAGGGAGCAAATCTGGAAGGAGCTTGTCTGTGTATGGTTCTGTATAACTCTAGAAGGAAGCAAGACAGAAGTATTAAAAGTTTATGTTTAACACAAAGGTGGAAAAAAATAATTGAAAAAACAGCAAACATAAAAACCAAAATTAGAGTAGTTAAAGCATGCACATACCCTAACTTGTTCTTCAATTAACCTTCTTGCATCCAAATAAAGCTCGACTGCTTTAACAGGCACTGAGATATTACATGCAGGAGAATCAGTAAGCTGTTAATATGAAAAAACATACACATATATAACTAATTTGGAGTTTAATACTCCCTCTCCCCAAAAAATGCATACAACATCAATTTGTCTGCACCAGTCTTCCTCAACAATACAACTAAGTTTGGTTGATGAATTAGTTTAAAAGAAATTTCCATTATCCATAGCCAAGAGCACTTCATAAAATCACAAAGAGATATAACGATTAACTCATCCATTTGATTCACCTAACAGCAACACTCCAGGAGTCCCAGGGATGAAAAACTCACACAAAGAAACTCAGAATATAAATTATATATTCAAAGGAGCAGAACAATACTGATCTAAAATAAGTTATCTACAGAATAAAGCTCTGGGAACCCACCTGTCACTGCAGTTGAGTATAACAACCCTTGAAATTTCTGCAAGCATGGAATAAAAAAATGTCAACCTACTAATGTTGTGGCCTATTAACATATTAAACTGAAGGAAAGGAACAATGATAATCTATCACATCCAAACAATGCAGATTTCCAAAACTAAGCAATAGTAAGGTCCACAAAGCACATTTCCAAGAAACAAAACAATAAAAAATTAAACCTGACACCAATTACTGATATCACTACAAATCGTTCAGAAAGCAACCAAAAACCCCCATATCAAAGTTTTACATGCAAAGATACCGCACCAACGATGCATTGACGAAATGAGGCAAAAATGTAAAATCCACACACAAATGTTGCTGCCCATTTCAGTGCATATTGCATAAGCAGCATTATTCAAATACCAATAGAACAACATTAAAAGAGCAATTTCATCAAATAAAAACTCTTTACCTACTTAGAATTTAAACACAACAATCCATGCTAGAAAAATAAGTTCAAATGTAAAATTAGCAAAGAAATTAAATGTAAAGAAAGATTGAGAAGGAATTAGCAGCACTCACGTCAAGAGCAGTAGCTCCTTCACTTGGAGTGTACTTGACGGATTCACGAAACGACTTCGTTTTCTCATCTATTTCGTCCACAGTGTAAGCTGCACATTGCATTAAAATAAAAACGAAAAAGAAAAGAAAATTAAGCAATGAATCATCTAAAGCTAACAAAATATCATCTCATTTCCAAGATTATGATTCAAGAAGAACACTAAATGATGAGTACAGTGAAAATGCAAGCAAAGAAGGAGAAAAAACGAACCGTAAGAGGCGTAACCGGTAAAGACGGTGGTTCCGGTGAAGGCAGCGATGACGGCGTATTTGAGGAAACTCCAGCGGTTAGGGGAAGTGGCGGAAGGAGGAGAAGGGAGAGGAGCAGCAGGAGCTGCATTGGTGCATAGGAATCGGTTGGATGACGATGATGCGACGGAAGAGAGTCGAGATCGGAGAATTCTGAGAGACATGGTTGTGGTGGTGATGAAAATGAAGTGAAGGAGGTTCAAGTAGGGTTTTGCTTTTGCGATTCACGGAGAAGCTGATCAACGCTGTGTTCTGTTTGGCTTTCTGTTATTGTTCCATTATTATTATTAAGTGATTCTTTTTTTTGTTTATTTTTTTATAATAAATGAAACTTGAAGTAAAGGATGTTTTCATTTTGCTCGTTAAGTCGGTAAAAAAAACTCAAATTAACCTTTATCTTGTTAAAATATCAATAAATTTAGTATTTGGTATTATAATTATTTTGACAAGTAAATTATAATTTTAAGAGATTTTTATAATAATAAATTATTTTAATAATTTAATAACTAACGGTAATTTGTGTCGAAAATCAAATAGACAATAATACTCCATGCCTTAGAGTAGGAAGGTGTTTTATCCAATTATTCTCTAATTTTAATATTGAATGTGATTTACCCAATTTTAATATTTAATAAGGTAGTTTATTTAATTTTTGACATTTAATAATTTAGAAATTATATGTTAAAAATTAGAAAAACATAAATTGTTTTGTGTTTGTTCAATATTATAAAGATTGTTTTTTTTTTATAAAAAAATGAATGGTAAAAAATATTTTTATGATGAACTATTCAATAACTTTTTATTTTAAATAGTTTTTAAATTATTTTTAAAAGTTGTAACAAACAGATAAAAAAAATTAAAAATGATTTTTGTTAAAAAAAAAGTTCTAACAATAAACTCTATTATAACTTAAAATTATAATTTATAGTTTTTAAATTTAAACATTATATTTATATTGAAATGTATTGTTCAATTTATTTTTAAATAAAATTAATTTTTATCTCCGCCGAGTCAAACATGTACTATTGATTAATCATGATTTTACACTTCAATAATATAACACCGATGAAAATAGTTAATATTCATAAATAAAAAAATAAATAAAAAATCAAGAACCGAAATTATGAATAAAACTGGCCAAGACAAGTGTTGGGCCTAAAATCCATGTTTGGCCCTTATGGACTGTAAGACAAAAATGAGTTGACAAGAAAAAAGACAAAAATGCAAGATTTGAAACTACATGATGAATTCATAAAAAATAAATAAAAAAGCTATGTAGTGAATATTATTGATTTTATATGATGAATTCATATAAATAAAGTGTTGGTAATGGTATGTATGGCGTATATACGATACTCGAATCCATTGTATGACCCACGTTCTCTCCTCTACCGTCCGTATACACCGGGGTTTTGGCTTCAAACCAGGAACGACGTGAATGCTACTTGACAATTTGAAGAAGATAAAATTTGCAAATTTCAATGACAAATAATTGTATGACAACTGTCAACTACGTACTTAGTACCCTTCAAGTACCTGTCATCGATCATCACAAACATCAATGCACACCTGAATAGCAGGTAAGCCTTGCCTTTCTGCCTAACAAATCAACACAGCTTCTTTTTTCTAGTTGGAGATAATATTTTTGTAAATGTATTGTGTAAAGGTGTAAAGGAGAGAGTAATTTTTTTTACATGGTTATCCCATCAAATTTTGTTATGATATTAATTGCTTTTGTTATATTACTTTTTATAAAATATGTATATGAGCAAACATTTATTTAGTAAGTGTCACATTATGACTAAAACAAAGTAAGTGTCACATTACAAGTGTCATATTTGTTAAAAATATATTTTAAATGTTTGTAGCAAAAGTATCATTAAGTTTTCAATAATAATAATAATACACAGATTTTTTTAATTATATTATCTAATTAATATTATACATAACTTCAAATTATTATCTCTCTACTTTATATTTATGATAATAACAAACACATCAAATAATATTAATTTGATAAAATTATTACTTTTTTCTTGTATGTATAATTCATTTTTAATTTGTATGAAATAATTTATTCTATAAGTGTATCTAAGATAATCAAATACTACAAACAGATTTAATATGTCGGAATGTGAGTTCAAATTCACAATATAATATATCTCTGAATGTGAGTTCAAATTCACAATAGAATATATCTCTCGATGTGTAGTCCATTAATAAGAGTTTAGATATTAAAGAAAATTGATGTAGGAGATATAAAATTTGATCCATGAGACTAACAATTTTCCTCTTCCCTAACAAATTACTAACGACTAATATTTGTTTATAAAAAAAAAAAAAGAACTCACAATACAATACTTATTTATTTACATTTAGTGTATATGAATTTTCACCGTTAGACTCTTTGAAAATAGAGAGAAAAAAAAATTATTAATTGATTTTAACCTTCTAGTTCTTAGGAGAATGAAACCCTAATAATTTATAAATCAATTAGAAGATAAATAAAGTCTGGTCAATAATGATTCCAACCCACTCCACTCGAAATGAAATATAAACTAAAATAGTAGTTAAAAATTTGATATATCTTAATTAAAATTTTAACTACATACGTCAACCTTAAAACTACCGATTTTAAATAAAGTATATTCAAAATCAATTTATCTCTAACCATTCTTCCCTAAATGAAACTCTTTAACCATTTTAACTATAAAAAACAAAACCTTATGGCATACATAGATCAAAAAGTATTATTAATATATAGAATTCTTTAAATTATTACTATTTATTTAGTTGCATCTTTAAATTATTTTTGGAAACCAACAAAAACAATAATAGAATGACTCCACTCACACCACTATATATAATGAGGCCTTGATGGTTTTAATTCACCAACCAAAACCAAACCATCTCACTACATCCTCCATTTACCAACCTCTCTCTACTTTCTTTTCCTTTCTTCAATAGAGTGAACACTATGGACATGTTTGAAATTAAACACCAAAACATAGGAACACATACTCAAAAGATGAAAACTCATTCCTATCTAATTAACCTTACTCAACTATTCATTTCAATATCAGTCTTTTCCTTCATCTTTTCACCTTCTTCTTTGTTTGTTTTTCTTCATTACTTCAAATTCTATTTCTCTACTTTTCCTTTTCAACTTTACACTCATAACATAGACAAGAATAGCATGTTCCTCCTTTGTAATGGTCTTCTTGTTTTTGTTGGTTTAACTAAATCTTTCTCATGGTCTTCTAGTGATGATGATGATGATGATGATAAACCTTCAAAGTTACAATATATAGATGATGATTCACAATCTCATGTACTTGATGTTGATCAGCCAATGTTGGAGAGAGAAAATGAGATGAGAAGTAGTGAGCTTGATGAACAGAATGATGCAACAGAGGAAGAAATAGAAAGAAAAACATGTTCTGAAGAAGTGAAAGAAAAGGTTGAAAATACCATTTTTATAGATGAAGAACAAAGAGAAGAAGAAGTTGAACTATTTGATGAAGAGGAGGATAAAGGGTCAGAAATTGATTACATTCTAATTGAAGAAAACAACATAGAAGAGGAAGAGGAAGAAGAATATGATATAGAAGAAGAAGGCAGTGTATTAAGCACAGAAGAGTTAAACAAAAAATTTGAAGATTTCATTAGAAAAATGAAAGAAGATCTAAGAATTGAAGCTAGAAGGCAATTAGTCATGGTCTGATTTCATTAACAACAACCATGATCATGATCTTCTTTTTCTTTTTTGTTTTTTGTTTTGGTCCTGCTTCTAGGCTAGTAAATTGCTGTGCCTTTTTTTTCTTTCTTCTTTTCAATTCTCCTTTTTTCTTGTACTTCAGTTATATGCAACTCTTAAATTTTGCAAAACTATTTCTCTGATTTCCCCTTATGTCACTAAATAGCAAGTTTGCATGCAAAGTTTCTGTTTAATTAAGTTATAGCCTTACTCAGAGCATGTTCTATCAATCAACTTACTCTAACTATTTAATTCTCCTTTTTTCTTGTGTTTGCACCCTAATGAAATCAAGTCAAAATAATAATAATAATAATAATAATAATAATAATAATAATAATAATAATAATAATAATAATAATAATAATAAAATGATTAATATGATGTCATGCATAGGAAGAGAAAGATTTGGTTGTTTTTATGTACTTAATGACATGATCTTATAAAGGAGAGAGTGACAATCTGCTCTAATCATATGATTAATTAGAGGATCCAATGTTCATGCTAAAAAGATTGTATATAGATGAATGCTGTAATTTAGCATGCAACAGAGAAATTACTACTAGTATTTATATCATTATCTGGCAAAACCGTTGACCCTATATCGTTGAATATTCCAAATAAATCAATAGGATTTGAGAGGTTATATACCAAATCAGATTGTCAAGATCAACTACTTGGTGATGTTACTGATAGCTAATTAATTAGAAACATATATATATATATATATATATATATATGCTGCCTACATATTACAAACATACATAGTTTTTTTATCATTAAATATTAGGAACTTGTTATTAGTAATGTCATTGATCAAATGAAAAGTGTAGTTAACCATGCTTATAATTTCACATGCATATGCAAGATATAGAATCAATGAAAATATGACACAACTCTACTAGTTAAACAATAAGTTACTACTCTTCAATTGAATTTCATATTGTCCATGTCATATGTTGTGCCACAAAATATGCTAAAACACTATAATTTAAGAACATTACACACAAAATAGACAAATTTAATACATGACATAGTTATTACTAATATGTGTTATTATATTGTCAAATGAAGCTTAGTAGTAGTATATGTTTTAATTTGCAATGCCGACAAGGGTATAATAGAAATCTTACCCTGAAAAAGAACCATAAATTAATAGAGAATAGTATAACTTAAGGGCTTGAAAGTTGGAACAATATTTGGCAAATTAGTACCAACAAAAAGAATAAAGACTTTTACTTCAATTTGTGAAAGAGACCCAATAGTTTGTCAATTACTTGATGCAAATGGTAGAGAATCCATAAATGCCTTGACATAGATATGGTAGAAAACTAAGGAACTTTCATTTTCATACTCATAAATGAATTTTCATCGTAGAGGAGGATAAATCCCAAGTAATCCTCTATAGAAAGTAAAGTCAATTCATTTTGAAATTGAAAGTGATTTGTTTGATCTTTCTATTTTGTAGAAATCATTATCAATGTGGTTAAGACCATAGAAAGATAATACCTCCAAATTTGGTGGGACTAACTCACAAGACAAAAGCTACATTATAATAGTAAACTCTAAACTTGGAAATATTTTTCTTCTAGAAGAAACTACCTTTGTGTACTTAAAAGTACAGATTCATGCATGCATAGCTAAATAAATAATACAAAGAAAGCAAATCCTAGATGAATGAAGAATGATGAAAGTTACAATAGTATGTTATGATGAGTCCACGTGTGGTTAATTATATCATGTGGCAAGGGTGGTTCAATTATAATTAAAGATAAATTATTGAATGGCATGGCTTAGAATGCCTTAGAAGAAGTCTTTTTCTTATGTGTAAAACTAAGCACATGATTGTGTATTATGATACACATTGATGAAGACAATTGAGTCCATTTGATCATATAACCAATAATGCATTATATACTCAATTATATACACAATAAGATAGAGTTTCATATAGGAAATGTATAATTGCGTAGAGATTTATATCACCGATTTTATGTCAATAATGTGCTTGAAAGAAAATATGTGAACGGAAATTTTAGGGGTACGTTTAGTTTTAGAAAATGATTTCAATTTTCATTTTTAATCACATAAATGGTACCTTATTTTCGCTTTGTTTTCGTCTTTAAATATTTTGATACACTTATCTCATGCACAAAATTTTAATTATGAAGACAATTAATATTTAGTCTTTTTGTCTCTGAAATATCAACTTACAGTTAAGAATTTAATATTATAATCTCAAAGTACATAGAACAAATCATGTACCACAAGTGCAAGTGACAAGAAGATAAATTTCCAAAAGTAAAATCTAAAATATAACCTTTGTGAAGAGAAAAAAAAATTGTTGAAATTTTTTTCTTCTTTACTGTTGTGCACATAATATCAACCACTAGTCCAATAAAAAAAATGAGTCACGAAATCTTGTACAGACTAAAGAAAACATTAAAAAAATATATCCATCAATGGAGGAACGAATATTAGAAAGAACTAAAGAAAACATTAAAAAAATCTATCCATCAATGGACAAACAAATATTAGAAAGAATTGCACATTCCTTTTTCTTATTAAGCTTGGCTTCCATCAAACCAAATGAATTCATAATCAACATATGGTTTCCTTTAGAACCTTTTAGAGTATAATACAAAATAAAATAGCATACTAAATATATGCCAACCTCATTGCAAAACATGCATGCAACGATATTCTACATCATTGCACATTTGTTATGTTTATTTTGCCTTGATGACACTTCCGAGGGAGCATGACTAGGTGGGTAAGTGGAAGGAGGAGGTCCATAATTATACCGACGAGGTGGTGATGGCAGCGTAGGTTGCGGTGCCTCCCAACATAGTCCCGGTGGAGGAGGTGGTGGAAATGGACGTGGAACTAGTTGTGGCGGAGGAGGTGGTGGTTGAAAAAAATATTGTGGATAGTGATGATAATACTCATAGTGTTGAGGATATGAAGAGTATTTCATGCTATCATAGGGATTATATCTATATTCACCACAATAGTTAGGATTTTTCTCAACGTACTTTTCTAACACGTTCAATAATGTATTTGAATTTATTCTTCCATTGACTTTCACCATTTCTTTTTCTTTATTAATAATTATATTGTAGCTTCCTGAAATTGAATATATATTTATAAAAAAAAAATTATCAAATGCATTTCGATTTTCAATTTAAAATTCAACATATAAAGGTAGAAAATAATATAGTTTTTTCTAGCTTACTAAAGTGATCAATAGAAAAACACAAGTAAATTAAGTATGGCTAAAGATAGTTTTGATTAAGAAACACATGTTTTGAGTTCATACTTCAAAAGAGTTATTAGGAAGAAAAAAATACCATCAATTCTTTGCAACTTTACTTTACATGCCTCACATTGTGTGTTTACTTTTAGAACACATATCTGAAAATAAAAGATTAATCATATATTATAAAATAGGTGAAAAAGATAATTAAAAAATATATATATGTGTATATTTTAAGTTCACCATTTCAGCAGAAGAGTGCTCCATTGTATAAGTTTCAGAAATTTGGCTCCTCTTGCCCCAAAACTTCAAGCTTTATGTTGCATTTGAAAGCTAAAACCTCTAACAAAATGAAGAGATTAAAAAGACTGAAAATGATGAGTTGTCATACAATCATACATTTTAATTTCATATGATTTTGTGTTTATTTTGGTGTGACATTTTTCTTTTTATCATTCATTGCAATTAATTATAATCAATATTTTTAATAAAAAAGTGATAATCAATATTGATGATTACATTTTGCTTTATGGAAAAGAAGTTGCAGTATTTGATATTCGTTCCTTTATATTTTGAAAATTATTATCATTTATAGTATGTTTGGTACTAGAGATCAAAATAGAAGTTAGAGAAAAAGTAATCAAACTTTTTATGTTTGGTTTGAATAGCAAAAAAAATGAAGAGAAAAGAAATAAACATGAAACCCATAATCTTTATAATTCTCTACTTAAAAATTATAATCACTCTATTATAATTTTCTTATTTCTATCTAAATATATTCAATAGACACGTTAGTAATTAAATAATATTTTTTATTGTAAATAATTTGTATGTGAATGATTATATGTTAACTAATTAATTCACATGTGAATGATTATCTTTTAAATAATTCCCTATATAGTTTATTTAATAAATTAAATTTTCCACACACTATATTTTATCTAAAGAATATTAAATAGACACTAATAATGAAATAAACATTTATCAAATAACTAATTTTCCTCATATTTAATTAATTACCTTCATTTTTTATATCTATTTTCTTTTGAATTGAGATCGTTGTTATAACAATTTCAAAACCAAAATAGTTTGTTAATTTGTTTAATTTGTGGTTTCTCACACAGGGTTGAGAGGTAAAACTCATGAATTTCAGACTAAGAACTTAGATGGGAAAGTTAAATAAGATGCTGTTGATATAATTTTCATTATAAATTGAAGTATTATGGAGTTGAGGCAGAAAAATTGAGTTGTGATATGCAAATGAAAAGTCCTTATTGATTAGTGGTGTTTGTTCTATGATCTTTATGATTCTTTCTTTCTTCTCTAATCTCTGGTATCTATAGTTTCAATGTTTCAATGCTTATGCTACTTTTAATGCTTATTAGTAATTGTTCTTAGAAAGTCACTGTTATACCGTTTTAAAAAAATCACTATTTTGCTTTATAACTTAAAAGGGATGGTTGCAATTACTAATCATCAACACGAGATATATGAAAGCTAACAATTTCAATTTTTTTAATAAAAAGAAATACCCTTTATCAGTTATTTTCTTAGTGGAAATACTCTTATCAATAAAAGTGAAATGCAAAATCTGGTACAAACCAAACAAAACATAGAAAAAGTTTATCAATGAATATTAGAAATAATTTCTCATTTTTTTTTCTTATTGGGCTTTGCATCCATCAAGCCCATTGAATTCATAATCCACACATGGTTGTTGTATTAAATTAAAGACATACAGTCAGTAGCGGAGTTTGACTAAAAAGTTTGGGGTGACCAACATAAAATTATAATATGTATAAATGAAATATACAAAGAGTTGCATTCTAAAACATGCCGCCATTGTTTATGTTTCTTTATTCTAAATTAGCGAAATTGGCAATTTAAGAAACAAATTTAGAAAACAAAATCAACAAACACACAACCATACATTCTAAATCTATCATATATCTTGTTCAATAAGCAGACAGCCATCAACAACAATAATTTAAATCAACCAATTTAACCATCATTCTAGACAGGCAACCATCATTTTAAATTAGCAACAAAAATGAGCAAATGAACAACAAAAATTAGCACAAAAATCAGCAAATCAACAACAAAAATCAGCAAATCAGCATAAACACCTTCTATGCAACAAAAATCAGCAAATCAATAATAAAAATCAGCACAAACATCTTTTCCGAACACCTTGTTAAGCAAATCAGGAAAAACACCAAATCAACAAATCAGCAAAATCCAAACATTTGGAGTTTTGACGACGAACAGGCGAGGCGAGCTCGAGGTGAGGCAGCAAAAATCAAACACCTTATATGGAACAAAAAAACTCAAACACCTTATATGGACAAAAAATTAAACACCTTATATGCAACAAAAAAACTCCAAAAAAAATCAGCACTAATATCTAATTTGAAACAAACAAAAACTCCAAAACAAAACCCCAAACAAACAAAACTCCAAACATCAATTCTGAATTTCTGATGATAATACGAATTGAAATCCCTTTTGAGTTTTGACGTACGACCAACCAAGGTGGAGGCGAGCAGTCGCAGAGGCGAGGCCGAGGCAGCGAGCAGAGGCATAGGCAAGACACGAAGCGGAGGCAGAGGTAAGACGCAAAGCAGAGGAAGAGGCACAGCGAGACGCGATTGCGAAGCGGAGGCGGGTGATTCGTGTTCGCGTTTAAGTTTAAAGCAGAGAGAGATGAAGACTAGAAGTGAGAGAGGAACAGAGATTTAGATTTGAAGTATAATGGTAATTTCTTAATTTTAATGAAGATAGTTTGATCATTTTACCTATAACTTTTTTTTTTTTTATAACTGCAGCCCTTCCCTTCCCTGTCCCTAGAATACACTTAGTTTGTATGAAAGTTTCGTCACTAGACACGTTGAAACTTGGTTAATCTATTTATA
This sequence comes from Cicer arietinum, assembly GCF_000331145.2. Classification (NCBI taxonomy): domain Eukaryota; kingdom Viridiplantae; phylum Streptophyta; class Magnoliopsida; order Fabales; family Fabaceae; genus Cicer; species Cicer arietinum. The sequence continues at coordinate 51,605,498 of NC_021161.2, forward strand.
TACAAGTGTAATTTTTAATTTTATAGTCATTTACTTGACATCTTGTTCAATTTTTAATCATAAGAAAACAAAAATAAACTTGGCAATGCATAAAAGCTTTCCAAAACCCTTAATTTGTTGCTTTGCATATCAGTCAGCTAAATAAGTCAACTCCATTCCCTTCACTAATACATTGACAATGACAACAAAATAAAGACATATTCTCATATTCCACATCAAAAGCACAATTCAACATATCAAAATGATTAACTCCCATGGACATACCTCTATGGACTTTGCTTAAGAAAATTAAGATCAACATATAAAAATCAGTGAGTAACTCCCATGGACATATCACTGTAGACATTGCTTAAGAAATTTAAAATGTCTTCATTCACAAATTAACTAGAGTAATGCTTCTAAGTAGTACACTTATAGAAAAATGTTGTTGATTGCAAATCAAAAAAAATAGTGATTTGTTGAAATTCTGCTATGCTATATAGTGTTATAGCACCACATTAGCGGCACAACACTACTAACGTATCGCAGATCAATAGCAATTTGTTCAAATTTTGCTATGTTATAGCGTTATGGCGGCTATTTGATAACAATATATAGAAAGACCATGAGAAATGGGGTCCATTATAGCATCCACACAAGAAGGATTACATATCCATAGACTGCTGTCCAGCCCCAGCCTTTGATTTATTCTTCCTCTTCTTTGAACCATTTGTGTTAACTCTTTTTTTTTTGGGTTGTTCCTCTACTTCTACTACAGGTCGTGTGCTCAGTAAGTGTTGATGAATGGCAGCCAAGGGATCCATTTGGAAGGAAAGATCCTTAAAAATATCAGACAATCGTTGTCCTTCCTTCAATCTGATGAACAACTGATAGGAGTTACATATACTGTTTGTAAAGTTGCCAATATATCAATCAATGAATTATGATAGGAAACACTCACACTAATTTCTGTCTAGAAGTACAATTAAGCTTAATGTTATCCTCGTTGCATGGTTTCCTTGGAGCTTTCAACTCTGGAAGGGACTCTAAGAGTGAAGAGAGGTTGTATGCTTTCAATTTTTTCTGCCGCCTTTTTTGTTGGTTATTTTTCTGACAATACCACGTGTTCAGCAAATCAATAACACTCATATTTTGCACATAAAATAAGACTGACAAACATATCTAAAAGAACCTTAGTTCAATTAGTATAAAAATGCAGCAATCTTGTCATCAGGACATTCTCAATAAAGATTTGTCTACAAAAATTCAATATAATTAGTATGTTCTGGTTTAGATTAGTTCTTAACTTAAGCAATGGTTATAGTTCTTTACTTAAGAAAAGGTCATTACTCCATGTGTTAATAAGTGTTTATGGACAAATTAAATGAGAGCTTCAGAAAAAAAATTGAGATGTGTGATCTAATTTCAACTTACATAAGAGGCTAATGTTTAAAAACCTGCAATTATTGCAAGTTCTAACTACATAAAAAGTAAAGCTTCCAGTCTAGATATAATCACAAGTTTACTATGTCACCTGTTTTCTTTTAAAGACAAAAAATAGTATGCTACTTTGCAACTCAAGTTAGTATTATTCTACAAAGGGAGCTGTATTTAAGTATTAAATGGGAGTTCCATCATCTTTTACACTAATGCATCAATCACTTACACAATATTTCATCAAGATTTATACATGAGATGCACATATATGGTTGTCAAAATGAAACTGATAAATCTCTTTATATTAAAATATTTCTGTCAGCAACATAATCACATGAACATCCAGATATAACTATCAAGGCAGGAACGTACTAATCATGGCAAAATTCCCTTCCCAATCTGAATCTGTTGAGGACCATAACAAACTCAAGTGACAAACAATAAAGTAACAAGAAATGAGATTCTCACCTTAGCAATAGACTTTTGCGCAGTCAAGGAAGCAACGGCATCTTTCACCTCTGCAATAACATCAAAGGTTGGAATGAGTTAGAGTCAAGACAGGTTGGTATAACCAAGGCCAGCCCAAGAGTCAAGCCACTAAAGTTAGGGCTTTAGGCCTCAAAAATAATCTTTACTTAAAACAAAGAAAAAAGGCTTAGATATTATTAATTATGTTACAAATTTACTTGTAGTTATATGTTAGCTCAATTGGTAAACAAATTTTGTTTGTTTGATTTTTCTAATGATTTTAGTTTTAATTGCAAAAGCAAGCAAAATTATTAACTTATTTTGTATGTTATGTCCAATATAACATTGGTGAGTATTATCATTTTGTAATATGTTCTTACTAGTACCGTTGTACATTAAATTATAGAGAATCAATAATGAATTCTTAAAATCTAAAACGCTAACATCAACTTAAATTTTATAATATTGTAATTGAAGATGAAAAAATTGATCACACAAACATACTGGAATAAAAATGTAGCTTCTTTTCGAACTTCCGATTCGACTTTGAATCTAATGAATCTGACCTGCACATAAAAAATAAAATAAAAACTCAACCATAAACGAAAATAAAAACAGATACGAAACTAACTATAACATTCGGAAGAGAAAAAGAGATTAACCTTGTATTTATTTTTCCCATTGGGATAAAACTTAGGGTATGAAGAGAACCAAAACCTATATTGAAAGATACACAACACAGGCTCAGTTTAAAATTCACAAGCAAGAAAAACTGAAAACGCAAACACAAGAAGAGATTTCAAAATAAAATGATAATCGCACAGAAACTTTACTGAACAGAGGAGACGACTACGCAATAAAATCGATAGACCACCGCCGCACCACCGCACCGCACCACAGTAAGAATAATCTAACAACAATATAATTTAAATATTTATGATTAAAAATTGAACAAGATGTAAAGTAAATGACTATAAAATTATAGTTGTATATAAATATATTAACCAAGTTCTAACTGTCTAGTAACGAAACTTACATACACAAATACAAATTAAGTGTACAGAAGTAAATATTGTGAATTTAAATATACATCTAATATATTAAATATTATATAATCTTTTATTATTTGAGTTGAATTTATTAAATAAAAAATATTACTTTTTAGTAATGATAAGAAAATGTTAGTTGGTTTGGTCTATAAACACTAAAAATTTAGTACCTTTGATTGGAATTATTCTGCTTAATAGTTTATCATATAACTTTTCATAAAATATTAAAAAAATTGATACACTTTTTAAAAATATAAATAAATATCAGCTATTAGATTATAGTTACAAATTTCAATTGATATATCATAGTAATAATAGTGAATTATTGAAAATTTAATATTTATGATAAATCCTAAATCCTAAATTTAATTTAAAGTTATTTTAAAATTACTTTTATAGTTACTTGATCTCTCTTTGTCATAAAAAAAATAAGCGAGGGATTCAATTATTACTAATATTATTTTAATTAAAATTAAATAAAAGACGGATGAATGATTTTGAATGTGATGAGTTGAGTCTCTACCTAAAAGGTGTTATGTCATAAATTCAAATCTAACATTAAAAATGTAGTATTATTTAAACTTTTGAGAATTTTTTATTTTTATTTATTGTATTTTTATTCAATTTGAATAATAATCTCTACGGTATTCAAGAACACTTGATAAAAAATAGTTGCCTAAATTACATGTGTGGTCCCTTAACTTAATTTCAGGTAACGTTTTAGTCCTTTATCCTTTTTTTTTCCGACTTGGTCCTTTATTTTAATTTTAAGTGACAATTTGATATTTTATGTTTTAAAATTTCAACAATGTTATCCTTTTTTATACAAAAACTCAAAAAAAAAATTCAATCGAAACTCATAAAATTAATTATATTCTTCAATATAATACAAATTTCATCAAATTTGTAACGCAAATCTTCAAATAAACTCATATTTTCATACTTTATTTGATATTGTTAGGAATAAAGGATTAAATCGAAGAAAAAAAAAGATAAAGGACTAAAATGTTACCTGAAATTAAGTTAAGGAACCACAGATGTAATTTAGCCAAAATAGTTTGAGTCTTTTTTAACTTAACCAAAAATGTTAAATTCAAATCATGCTATAAGAAATGCAACAATTAAAATTCTTAAGATAAATTTTTTGTCACGGTATGGTCTCACATGACTTGAGGTATTAATATCAAGAGTTGCACACATGACATACATTTACACCAAACAATTACACTAATATCAACAACAAAAGTCTACAGGTCTTACTAATTTTTTGGTTGGGGTCTCCTTTTCTTAAAATGATAAAATTCACTCAATTTAATTAAATAATAAAAAAAAATTTCAAAAGTTTAAACAATACTACATTCTTATCTTTTGTTTTTTATCATTTTAAGAAAATGAGACCCCAACTAAAAAATTAGCAGAACCTGTAACCTAAACCCGAACCCTATTTAGCAGAGTTTAAGGTTAATTTTTATACATCTAACTTTAGTGAATAAAGTTTAGAATTTAGAGTTTATTATAAATAATTTATTATAAATAATTTATTATAAATATTAAATTTTCAATAATTCACTATTATTACTATGATATATCAATTGAAATTTGTAACTATAATCTAATAGCTAATATTTATTTATATTTTTAAAAAGTGTATCAATTTTTTTAATATTTTATAAAAAATTGTACGACGAACTATTAAGCAGAATAATTCTAATCAAAGTTATTAATTTTTTAGTGTTTATAAACCAAATCAACTAACATTTTCTTATCATTACTGAAAAAGAATATTTTTTATCTCATAAATTCAACTAAAATAATAAAAGATTATATAATATTTAATATGCTAGATGTATATTCAAATTCCCAATATTTACTTCTGTACACTTAGTTTGTATGTAAGTTTCATCACTAGACACGTTAGAACTTGATTAATATATTTATATACAAGTGTAAATTTTAATTTTATAGTCATTTACTTGACATCTTATTTAATTTTTAATCATAAATATTTAAATTATATTGTTGTTAGATTGTTATAAATTTAATAGTAGAAAGGACCATAGCTCTAACAAACTTTACATTGGAGCTCATAAATAGTGGGATCGAGTTTCCAAATTAATATTTTAAATTTTATTTAATTCCAATTTCCAAATCGTGACCCGAACCCGATTAAATAAAAATGCTATAAAAAACAGTTGTTAGTGGCAAATAGCATAATCTCTTGAATTTATTTTTGTTGATCCTCAATTATTTGTACCATGACTTCAATTTTTGATACTTTAATCTTGTGTCCTCCAAACATCATAGTAACTAATATTTTGCCAACATGATCATGTTGTACCATTGTATTGTGGGAGACTTGTAACACTTTCTACATAATTGCACATTTGTTTGGTTTATTTTGTCTAGGAGACTCTTTTGTGGGGAAATGATGAGGTGAGCAAAATGATGTCATTGAAGGAGGTTCATAACCATAAGGACAAGGTGGTGGTGGCGGTGGCGGTGCCGCCCCCCAAAATGGTCTCGATGGTGGAGGAGGTGGTGCAAATTGGTATGAATTTGGTGGTGGAGGAAAATATGGATAATGTTGATAGCCTTGGTGTTGAGTACATGAAAAATGTGGAGGATATGAGCAATGTTTCATGTTATCATAGCGATTATGATTATATTCATATTCACCCTCATAATTAGTGTTTCTTTCAACAACTTCTCCATCAAGTTTTACATATTTAACTTTGGCATGCTTCTCATATTTTTCTAGTACACTCAATAATGTATTTGGGTTTATTTTGCCAGTAACTTTCATTGTCCCTTCTTCTCCATCAATAGTTATATTGTAGACTCCTGCAAAGATAAAAATCAAACGCATTTCAATTTTCAATTAAGAATTCAATGTATATAGAATGTATAACATAAATCTATTTCTCCTTGTATGCTACAATTTGATATTTTGGATGAGTATATTGTCTAATGTGCTATAATTTTTAATAGAGGATCACATTTGTTTACTTTTTGTTTTTTTAAGAGAATTGAATATAATAATTGAAAGTTCAACTGAAACTATGTTAAATTTGACTAAAATTATTTCAATTAAGATTCAATAAACACATATTTTAAATTCATATTCTAAAAGAGTTATTAGGAGAAGAAAAATACCACGAACTCTTTGTAAAATCTGCATCACCTTTACTTTACATGCCTCACATTGTGTATTTAATTTTAGAACACAAGTCTGAAAATAAAAGATAAAACATACATTATAAAACAAGTGAAAAATATGAAGAAAAAAATGAATATATATAATTATATAAATTAACTTAACCATTTGAGCAGAAGAGGATTCCATTGTGTAAGTTCTTCAAAAATTTGACTCCTTATCTCCATATGGTTAAACCCCCGAAACTTCAATATTTATACTGCATTATAAAAGCTAAAAACCCTTAAAAAAAAGTCAACTATTAAAGGAATGAAAATGATAAACTTTGATACAATATCAAATTTTCATTTCATACTCGTTTTGCCCATGAACTGATGATTTTGTATTTATTTTGGTGTGATATTATTTATTAATTATATCAATATTCAGTTTCATATATTTAGGTTTTCCTAAAGTGTATTATCAAATATGTTTCTATATTGTAACAAAAAAAAAATGTTTCTATAAAATGTAACTTTACGTTATCGAATACTTTCATCAATTAATTACATACTATTTCATTTGTTAATAGAATAAAATTTTGGGTTTTTTTATAAAAAACAAAATTAACAAAAAATAAACGGATGCAAGTAAGAGGGCAAAAACCAAATTGATGATCATGTAAATCCGAATATTCAAAAACAAAATAGTTAAATTGAATTTTTTTTTTAATATTTAGGCCTAAATCAAACTAAATTAATTAAACTCAAATTAACTATTGAAGTACAATTTAATAGAAAAAAAATACTGAAATGCAATTCTGATATTATTTATTTTTACATCCGACTAGTTGTAAATTTGATCTTTATTAGTTTTATTGATGGAGACAAATATAAATCTTATATAATTATTTAATGAGTTTTATTATCTTTTTTTACTTTAGACCGAATATTATTCCCTCACCTTAAATTTTCTTTATAATATTTTTTTATAGAAAAAAACAATACATTCTTTTTTTTATTAATCATTGAATGTTAATTAATGGAATGTTAATTATTGTCGTAAATACATTACAGGTATATGAATCAAATTCTTGTTTGGCAAAAGACGGCTATTATTTAGTACAAAAGATTTACATAAAAAAATACATAAAAATAGAGATTTATTTGGATCCATCTTAAGTGCCCTCATCAATTTAATATATTAGTTTCTTTAAGTTCTTCTCAAATATTGATATCTTTTATATGCTATATTTAACTTCTTCTTTTTCGTCTAGGTAATTAAAAAGTAATTTTTTATTAAAAAATCTACCGATAAAACTCGTACACATTAACAGTATAAAATAGAATATTCAAGTTTGAAAAGTTCAAACTTGTATTTCAATATATCAATTATCCATACAACTAAAATATGAGTTAGCCTTACGCAAATTATATTTATATATGTTACTACTTATCAATTTAATTTATCATTCATCAACCTCAAATTTCGATATTATTTACTTTATTATATATTGAGTTTATTTAGAGAAATAAGTATGTTTTCACAATTCTTACTTTTTCTTTAATTTTTTAATCATAATTTTTGTTAAAAATGTAGTTAATAAAAATTAATGTATTTAATAAAAATTTTAAATTAAACACAACTCTTTTTATTGATTCTGTTTTCTGTTATATATAAAGGTCAAATGTAGAATTTGTCGACCACTAAAATTTCAAAAATTTAAATGTTCTTCCCAAATTACTTCAATAGATTATTTTAAAATATTAAATTGTTAATAATTAATTGATCAATGATCATAGATAGAAGAGTGAATAGTTATAATTTGAAAGTTATATTAGTTGTCACTTATTATTTTTCTTTTTTTTTACAAACATCTTTCATAAAAATTAGAGTAAATCTTTATTTTTAGTCTCATAAAATAGAGAACGCAGTCATTTTGTTCATTGACTTAATAAAAAAATCAAATTAGTCTTCGAATTATTAAAACTTCATTCAATTTAGTTTTATAACGGTCATGTACTATTTTGATATTAAATTGTATTTTTCTGTGACTTTTATGATAGTAAATTCTATCTTTCAATAACTGTTTTAAAAATTCAATGACTAATTTATATTTTTAATTGAATTAAAAGTCAAAGAAATAACATTTTACATAGTTTACCCTAAAAATAAAGCTCGTGACAAAATTGTAATATAAAAAGTAAAACATTCCGATGTCAACACACCATGTCCTTTTCACTTTTGTTAACAACTAACAACAACTATGAAAAAGTCGAAATATAGTTGAAATTGAAAATGGTAAGAAACAAATAATAAGTGGACCGCAGGTATGGATTTTTGTATAAAATTAAAATATAATAATAATAATAATAATATTTAAATGAAGAAGTTCTGTTTAACGCGGTAATTAATTAGTTAATTAAAGATAAATTAGAAACATGTGATCCACAACTGAATGAAGAAGCTTTCGGAAGACTCAGCAACATTAATCATCTCGGCAGCTCCACCAATAATCAGTAATCACATTCACTGTTAGTTCAATTCAATCCCTTCTTTCATTATCTATACTCCTAATTTATTGGAACTATTACTTATTGCTTTTTCATTCTTTCACTTCTCTTTTGCACTTCATGTTCTAAATTCTTGTTCTTTTCCAGTTTCTGTAAAATGGGTTGAATTTTGAAATTGAAGTATTATGGAGTTGATGCAGGGAAATTGAGCAGTGATTTGCAAAATTGGAAGTTATATTTCTTTTTTTATTAATGATTATTCATGTTTATGAATTTTTATGAATTTTTGTCTTCTTTTCTGAGCATCTAAAGTTTCACTTTACTTCAATGCTTATTAGTAATTGTGCTTATAAAATCACTGTTTTGCTTAATAGCTTAAAGAAATGGTTGCAGTTATTATCCTTTTATTCGATTCGAGACGTGGAATTGGGGATATCCACATGACTTATATATGATGATTCAAACAAGTTTATTTTGTGTTTGTCATAATCAATTGGAAGTAGAACTAGGATTGATCACAAGTACCTATTTTAGTATATGTTTGAATATACTAGGTTATTTTTTCTTTGAAGCCCTTTTGATGAATTTGTAATAATATGCTCCTTAATTTTAATACTTTGTGAAGTCTTTTGTGTGTGTTGGAATATGCTATGCATATACTTTCCATTATTATTTCACTGATATGGCTAGTATCCATTGCTTTGTGTTTGAATCATGTTACAGATTCTTGCTTTCTAAATTTATCTTGATGGCCAACGACGATACAAAGGAGCCCTTGCTATTGGGATCACAGGAAACGGGAGCTCAAAAGGCGAAACGACATTTAAACCAAAGAAGGTTCCTACGTTCTAGAAGTGCCCCTGACATAGATCATGCTCCTCTGGTGACAAACGACAGTGAATCGATTCCCCTTTCTGAGTCCATATTTGGGATTTTACATCCAAGTTTAAAAAAGGTGGCTATATATCTTATGGTCTATTTAGGTGTAGGAGCTATAATCTTCTACCTTGTTAGGAACCAGATCAAGGGACTGAAAACACACAGATTCCTTGATGCCATATACTTCACAATTGTGACAATGACTACTGTTGGATATGGAGACCTTGTTCCCGATAGCGACCTTACGAAAATACTTGCGTGCGCTTTTGTTTTCTCTGGAATGGCATTGATGGGAATAATCCTAAGCAAAGCAGCAGATTACTTGGTTGAGAAGCAAGAAGTTTTGCTAGTTAAAGCAATGCACATGCACGAAAAAGTTGGTCCAAGTGAAATTTTAAAGGAGCTTGAGATGAATAAAACAAGATACAAATTTTTTCTGGTCTTTTCCCTTCTTCTGATTCTGATTATAGTGGGGACAATCTTCTTGGTCACTGTTGAGAAATTGGAAATTATTGATGCCTTTTACTGTGTTTGTTCAACAATTACAACTCTTGGTTATGGAGATAAAAGTTTCTCAACTGAAGCTGGAAGAATATTTGCAGTGTTTTGGATATTAACAGGTACTATTTGTTTAGCTCAGTTTTTCCTCTACATGGCTGAACTAAACACTGAAAGCAGACAAAAGGCACTTGTCCATTGGGTTCTTACAAGAAAAACGACCAATTTTGATTTGGAAGCTGCAGATCTTGATCATGATGGGGTTGTTGGGTTAGTTCATCATTCTTTCAAAGTCTTATTATACTCTTATTTATTGTTGGAACTTGGAAGGTTATTATAACTACTCGATCATCTAATTTTATTTTTAGTTTTAGTTAACACACATCTCTTATGAAAATCATTAGTTATACTGATACTCCTTTTCATAGAAATACCCTTTATTGAACTCTAGCTGGAATAATTATTGGCTAGACTTGACTTATCTCTCACTCGAACTCTGGATTACCAGATACTCCTCTTTCCCCTGAGAACCCGAGCATTAAAAAATACCCTTTATAGGAAAAGTTGAGATACAAATAAATAAATAAATAAATAAATGTAGTTGACACTCTCTTGATATTCTAACATGACATAATTCAACACAAATCAATATTCTGAACAATGAAGATATAATGAGATGGAGATGTCTTTATTTATTTTAATCGCTTTGCTTTTATTGTTCACAGGGCTGCTGAATTTGTTATTTATAAGCTGAAAGAGATGGGGAAGATTAGTCAAGAAGATATATCACTTGTGATGAAGGAGTTTGAACAGCTTGACATTGATCAGTCTGGTACACTGTCTGTTTCTGATATAACACTTGCTCAATCATCTTAAACTAAACATTATACACACCAAGTTGATTTAGAGGGGTTCTCATTTTTCACTTCAACCACAAAATGCACACCAGAGCTTTGACGAGGATGGAAAGTTTGAAGTTTCTAGAAAAGGTGCACATTTATTCTTGCAATTTGATGCTGACAGTTTGAAAAATGAAACCATATACCAGTGTGACAAAGTGAAAGTGAGGAAGTTACTTCATGTCTCAAATATATATTAGTTAAAATATTTTAAAAAGGTAATTCATGTCTCAATTTAGTGAGAAAGTGCTTATTGACTTGAAAACCAAGCATTGAAGTTACTTCATGAAGTACCTTTTAACATATTTGATACATGAAGTAATTTCAATGTTTGTTTGAATTTCAATGCTTGGTTTTCAAATCAATAGCTTACATAACTCATTTTAGTCTGTAAAGTAAGAGGAGCCAAATTGGTGGTTAATTGTGTGTAAATGCTTAAATGAAGGAGAAACCCTGAACTTGTGTTTATACTTGTCTCCATCCCAAATATAGATGGAGACATCTATCACTTTATAAACTGATTTTGTAGCTTGTTGCTACTCTATTCACAATGATATGAAATAAAATTATTTACAAAATAGTAGTAATTGTATCTCTTAAAATAAAAATGGAAAATATCTACCAATCAATTTAGTCGTTTTTTTAAATTTTGCATCACAATCGCAAATGTTATTGTTTATTTTGATGCAGTAAAAGACTATTTAAATTAATATATGTCTTTTATTAGTTTTGATAGATGTTCACTAAAAAAAATATTTTGAAAAAGAGACTAAATTAATTGATATTTTAAAATTTGAAAAACAAAATTACTATTTCGTAAATTTAAAGTAATAATTTGATCAACTCTTGTAAATGTGACTACTGATCAAATTCAAACCCCATTCTCCAAGCAAAAATATCATTCCATTTGGTTAACTATATATTCATATAAAGTTATGAGAAAAAAAACTAATTATTTATTTTGACAAAAAAAACAATTTATAATGCACAGTAAGGTTTTTTGGATGAATAGACGACAATTTATATGGGCATCGGTCACATAAATACTAGTAGATGCCACCCAACATGGAATATGGATGGCACATGATGCTGTACTACGATCTTCACCCAAAAATATCATATTGTACGACGGTTCTACAATTTTCTATGCCAATAATTTAGAGTCCCAGAAATATTATTTTCTATAAAAAAAATAGCTTTGTTATTTTAACAAGGAATAGCTTATTTGATCATTGATATTTTATGAAAAGATATTTAAATTCTTTTGTTGGTTGATCTAACCCAAAAATACTACTACTTGTTTAAAATAATTTGGTACTTATAATATATTGGGATTAAATCTGACTTAGGACAAAATATGCAGATATTAATACATTGATTGTTTTGCCAAAAAAACAAAAAGAATACTAACCAAGGTTTTGGTTTAATTGATAACAAAGGTTGGTGTTTTTTTTTATCACACTAAATTCTACCATAATTAATAAATATTTCTTTAATTGATAAATAAAAATAGTCTGCCAGCAACAGAATCCTTCACAATTGCAGTCCCAAATGGAAGAAAATGACACACTGCCACACCAGCAACGCCACATGAAAAATCATTTCCAAGAGATAACGTTTTTTTATTCTCTCAAACTCACGATTACAAACTCCAAACTTTATTTATTTTTAGGTATATTTGAAAATATATACAAAAATATAAATTTAACCTCGTCCTTCAAGTTTCTCAAAACTCAACTCCTAAATATACTATTAATGAATATTTCTAAAACAAAAACTAGTCAAATTTTGTGTTTAAAATCTACTTACACCACCACACCATTCATTCTCTCTCCTCCAACCCACCCCCAAGTGCGATTCAACCTCTATCTATTTAAATTACAAATTAGATTTTCAAATTATGAAAAATTGAATTAAATATGTTTTTAATTATTATAAAATTTATGATTTTTTTAGTTTAGTTATTTTATTTTTATAGAGACTTAAGGCAGAGATTAAAACCATTCATTTTTAGTAAAATTAAATTAAATAGCGAATAAAAATATATTCAACCATTTAATAAATAAAATCCCTCATAAGTATAAACCTTCTACCAATTTGTTTCTAAAAGAAACATCCACAGTTGGTTTTCAAATTGATAAAGAACCATATACTACTAAAAAATTAATGACAAGATTTGAGAGAAATTTCAACATTTCATTATCCAAATTTCCTTTTCTAATCTAAGTTTTTTTAAGTGATGTATGATTTTAACTATGTTGTTTATTTTTGCTATTTCTTCTATTTCTATTTATAAACAAAAATAAATCAATAAATAGATTATGACTCACTTTTGCTTCGAGAAGGAGGGGTATAATTTAAAAAACAAAATAGATACGGCAATAAAATGGTTCATAGTTATCTCTACTTTTTGTTCTTTCCCTTTTAAGTTCTTTCAATAAAAAAATAAATATTCTCTAATTCAAAAGCTATCCTCTCTACCCAAAATTATTACACCTTGTTGACTATAAAATAAAAGAATATAACGAAACAAAAAAAAAAAAGATAATTAATAATTTGAATTTCAATCCATCAACACTAGTTACCTAACTCAATGATAAAAATTCACAAGATAAATAAAACTGGTAAAACAAAGATAATTAAAATAAAAATAAAAATGAAACTAATATTACATAATGATGGTGTTGTCTGATCTGATGAAAAACGTTGTACTAATCGAACTTGTTGTGAAGATCCAACGGCGAATCATGGTCACCAGCAACATAATCAAGAAGACCCTTATGAATTGAAGCTTCAGTTTGTGGTAAAGGTGAAGTCTTTGCAAAAATGAAAACAAGGGCAAGAACAAGTGCGGTGGAGACAAAAAGTGGCCAAAAATAGGTAAAAAGGGTCAACAATTTAGGGGCAAAGACTATGACACAAAAGAGGGTTACACATAGCATTAGTGTTGCTAGGAAATGGTATCTTAACTTGAGTAGCTTTTCTGGGATCTTCATGACAACAAAGGTTGAGGTTGTGTTGTTTTTTTGTTTTTGTGTTGTGTTGTGTTGTGTATAGATTAGATTAGATTCTCAATCACAAGACACAAACTGTTCCTTTCTTTGGTTTTCAACTTTCAAGTCTGAGTGAGTGAGTGAGACACAGACACTCACTCACATTTTTATTTCATTATTTTATTATTGTCTCAAAATTCCAAATGATTAAAAATTTAAATAGTACGTGTAATTTTTTTTTTATTAAAATAACAATTTGCTTTCGGTTCACGTGTCTAGAGTACTTTATTCTATTGTAAAGTTTTCTTAATATGAGAAAGAAGATGGTACATTGTTAATATAAATAAATTTTATAAATATGAATCATTAATAGTTTATGATCGTTAAACCTTTTAATATTCATTTGAATTTAATTTGTTTGTTTAGTTTTGTAATATATATGGTACGTAAGCTTATCTAAATATCAGGGTCAATTTTTATTATTTATGTTGTATATTTTAAAATTTTAAATTTAAATTTGAAAAAGTTACATTATTAAAGATAACTTTGTAAAAATAAGATGTACGACTAAAGTAGATATAATATAGGTAACTTAATAAAAAATACGTTATTCTACTTTTACAAAAAAAAAGAAAAAAACAGATAATAATATTACAATTGATTTACAGAAAAATAAAATCTTGAAGTCTACCTATAAAATGTTTAACTATCAATATATAAAAACAACATATTTTTTCAAATTCCAATACTCTTTTCTAAGAAGAAATTCCAGTATATTGGGTATTATATTTTTATTGAAACTTGAAGAGGCTCGCTAACAAGTGTTAAAAGAGTATTGTATAAGGATTTTAAATAAACGAAATTATTTGTTAAAAACATTAAGCATTTTAATTTTCATTGAATATATAAATATTTATAAAAAAAATTACTATTTTAGATTTATTAAACAATATTTTTACTACACATATCTTCTTCATTTCTTAAAAAGAATGAGAAACTCGATTATTGATGTTTTTAGTATATAAAAGTCTAATTATATGGATAAATGACACGATTTCAAAACATATGCATTTTTATACACTCAAAAAATTGATAATGGAAGAAATAAAGAGGATCTTAATTATTCATTTCATGTACTTCAAAAGTTAACTTCTATTTATTTTTTTGGTAGAAAAAAAGTTCACTGTTGAGTTTCACAACAAATATAAATATAGAAAAGATATTTAATTTACGATGCAGGTCATTTAATAAGTTAGTCTTTTGAGTTTAACTCTACTCGTATGTTTAAGTCGTGACAATTGGTGTTTTCATATTTATCAAAAAAATAAAACAAAAAATTGGTGTTTTCATTGAGATTTTGATTATAGAAAATATTATTAATAAACTGGATTAAGTTACTTGGCTAAATAATAATAAATGAATGAAGTTGTAAAAGAGGAAATCACTGCTACCAGGTCAATACAGAGTGAACATCGTTGTGAATGTCGACTCTTAAAAATATTGATAATATTATAAGTCTTACGTTTAGTGAGAAAAAAAATTCAATGTAATAATAGTTAATGGAGTAATCATTTGAGTTCGACTCTACTTTAAACTTAGTATATGTAATATGAACGCATATTAAAATTATAAGCAATGAGTATACATCTTTCACTGCTTACTATTCCATTTTTCTCCCACATCCACTCTACTTCTAAAGGGTTATTTATTCTTTCTCGTAGTTCTATCATCTACGATTACGATGAGACACTCAACAATAACAACAAACTTAATAACAAAAAAACAATACAATTTTGTCAATAAACTCTATAGTTATTCCACCTTTTCAAACTTAGACCCATACTCTTCCTTCGATAAAGCTACCATATGTTGCACGTAATTTCAAAAACTTACAAAAATTGAGGTCTCTTTTAATCCAAGAATTGCATTAAAATATTTATATCATGAGATATATTTTTTCAAAGTTAAACCTTATTGGTCATGTCTCAAACTCTAAGTATACAAAGAAACAATTCCGAGATATATTATAATTTTTATTGGCTTTTATTTTAATTTTTAGGAAGCCCATGTACGTGTTTAAATGTTTGATAAGGATGATTACGTTTATTACTACCTTTCAATTTCTGATATTATTACCATGTGTATTCCAATTACAATTAAGATTAATAACTATATGAATTAATTTTATGTGCGTAAAAACAAAAGTATTTTGGGTGAAAAAGAAATTCATTGAAAGAGGTGCAATAATGAAAAACAGGAGTGCAAATAGAAACTCCACATGGTTTATTACTAACAAGCCCAAATCACAAGTATCGAAAAATGGCGCCGGTGGCAGCGAGAAGCGCAGGCGCTGTTGGTATCGGAACTGCCATCTTTCTATCTCTCGTCGCCGCTTATTTCTTCTGCGACCGTCGCAACAATTCATCGAAGAAAAAGAAGAAGAAAATTTCAACTAAAGGAATCGTTGACGCCATTGGTAACACTCCTTTGATTCGAATCAACAGTCTCTCCGACGCCACTGGTTGCGAAGTAATCCTTATTTTTTTTTTTCAATTTTTCTTTGTTTCAGTCGCATGCACTCTTTTTTATCGTGCTTGTTATAATAACTCTGATTTTTACTCTTTAGATTTTTGGGAAATGCGAGTTTTTGAATCCTGGAGGGAGTGTTAAAGATCGTGTTGCTGTTCAAATTATTGAAGAGGTAACTAAATCCTCTCTTAAAACTACTAATTAGATTATAGTTTTTCATGATAGTTATAATTAGCTTTTGAAATTCTAGTTCTCTTATCTGTTTATGCATGATCACTTAGTATTAGGTTGTGTTTGGATAAACAATTTAATTGAGTGTGCTTATCTTATAAGTATTTATCTATAAGCTATTTCTATAATAGAAGATAAATAAAGTCAAATAGTTTTCGTATAAATTATAAGCCATTTCTGTAAGCTATCATAGAGAGGTTATAGTAATAAGTTGAAAATAGCTTATAGACATGTCATAAGTTGTTTCTGCGGCGTCTGCCAAATAGTCTCACAAGTGCTTATGTTTAATATACTAGAAGTTAATTCAAACTGACTCCAACTTTAGATTTAGCATTTTGGTGAATAGGTGCCTTGACAATTCTGTGCCAAAAAGGATTATCAAAATTTTGGTTCATTTTGTCTATGACTAGTGAAGTTCCTCTTTCTTTTATTCTTGAGTCGTTGCTCTTTATTTATTGCTAATGCTTGGCTTTTGCTTCATGTTTCTTGTGATTTGGTTGTGTAGGCTTTGGAATCTGGGCAGCTGCGTCGAGGTGGAATAGTTACTGAAGGGAGTGCTGGAAGCACTGCCATTAGCATTGCTACTGTTGCTCCTGCTTATGGATGCAAATGTCATGTGGTTATTCCAGATGATGCTGCCATTGAGAAGGTATATATTTTCAATAACTGTAATCAAGGAATACTATTATGCTTTACTTGCAATCTAGCCATAGCCTCTAATTTTTTTATGACTTCCTTTCACGAGGAGCCAAGGAATATTTTCAACAAAGCTGAACTTGAATTTACTCTTGATTCAATACAACGAAAAATTTATTTTGAGCAGTTGTGTTCCTCACCCATCGCCTCCTTGTTATTTCTTCCACTATTTTTTATTTTACTTTGTAATTTGTTTGTAGAACAAAATGATTGAGCAAATCAAGAAAGGGTTAACACAACTATGTCTTATTTGCTCACTTTAAAAATATTTGCTGCTATGGCTGTGAGTTGTCTGTGTGGATATTACATTTGTTGTTAGACCCAACAAATTCATTTTAATTGTTTATTGAGACATTTTGTTTAATCTATTGGGACCACCCTCCAGTCTCAAATACTTGAAGCACTTGGGGCAACTGTTGAAAGAGTACGGCCAGTATCAATTACTCACAAAGACCATTTTGTCAATATCGCTAGAAGACGGGCATCTGAAGCAAATGAGTTTGCATTAAAGTTTAGAAAATCACATTTGAATGGCACAGACTCGCAGCAAATAAATGGTTATAAATCTGATGGAAACAATCACAGCTCACTCTT
>NC_021161.2:51623490-51652988 GCF_000331145.2 Cicer arietinum
ACTCTTTCCTAATGATTGTCAAGGCGGCTTCTTTGCTGATCAGTTTGAGAACCTAGCAAACTTCAGGGCC
This sequence comes from Cicer arietinum, assembly GCF_000331145.2. Taxonomy (NCBI): domain Eukaryota; kingdom Viridiplantae; phylum Streptophyta; class Magnoliopsida; order Fabales; family Fabaceae; genus Cicer; species Cicer arietinum. Next base: position 51,623,561 of record NC_021161.2, read on the forward strand.
CATTACGAGGGTACAGGACCCGAGATCTGGGAACAGACGAATGGAAAGTTAGATGCATTTGTTGCAGCAGCAGGCACTGGTGGTACTGTGGCTGGTGTTTCCAAGTTTCTTCAGGTTTACCCCCCTTTTCTTCTTCGTGTTTTAAATATTGTCGTTTTGATTGTGAAATTTGCCTGAATTTCTTTTCCTATCCTCAACAGGAAAAGAATCCAAACATCAAGTGTTACCTTATAGATCCTCCTGGTTCTGGATTGTTTAATAAGGTAACGAGGGGGGTGATGTACACCAAACAGGAGGCGGAAGGACGAAGACTTAAGAATCCATTTGACACTATAACAGAAGGAATTGGAATTAACAGGGTAACAAAGAATTTTGCGGAGGCAAAACTTGATGGGGCATTTAGAGGCACAGACATTGAAGCTGTTGAAATGGCCAGGTCATTCATTACTCTTTTCTAAGCCATCTCACTTCATTATTCTTGAAGATTTTTTGTTTGTTTCTAGTTCACTTTCGTGTGTGTCAACTCGAAGAAATGATAAAAGGATTTGATTGTTGCCTTAATGTTTCCACACTGTCATTGTTTTGTGTGTATTAGGTTTCTTGTGAAGAATGATGGACTCTTCCTTGGAAGTTCTTCTGCAATGAACTGTGTTGGAGCAGTCAGAATAGCGCAATCAATTGGTCCTGGTCACACAATTGTAACAATTCTTTGTGACAGTGGAATGAGACATTTGAGCAAGTTTTATAATGCTGAATACTTGTCTCAGCTTGGTTTGACACCCAAAGCAACTGGATTAGAGTTCTTGGGTGTCAAATGAGTATGTTCCTTAAGAGAATGCTGCGGGCTCGCTACTTCATTCATTACCCAAAGTTGTTAACGCCTGTGTCGGATGATAAGCACAGTTTTGTCCTTCATCAGCTGAGAGTGAAATTTGAGTGGACAAAGCCCAGGAAGTTTATGCGATATGCCAACGAGTCCATCATATTTATGGTGTTTTATTTGATTGAAACGTTATTGGAGGCATTATATGTTTCATTCATGGTTAGATTATACTAATTTTTATTCATTTAGTGAACGATGTAGAGGAAGTAGAATAGAGTCTCGAAGAGTTTGTCATGGAGTAAATGAAATGACAAGGCATCTAAAGTCACAACTCATTAGTTTTGACATCAATAGTGTTATGCTGCTTTTATAGATAGAAATTAGTTCATCTTATGGCAAGAAAATAATAATAAAGCAAGTCACGCACGCATAAACACCACATCATATGTGTGCAATGATCTTTTTAGGAATATTCACACCACAACAATATAGACTATAGAGAATGATTGAAGGCCACTGACTCACATAGATAGGGTAAATCAAGACTTCCAAATTAAATTTAACTTGACCAAGTTTGTACATTAATTAATGATTTGATTTTCATCTAAGCAGAAATCACGGTTTGGTGTTTGGATCTAGTAAAAATCACGGTGTGATAATTTATACCTTTTAAAATCATGGTGATAATGCATTGGAAGTGAGAATGATGAACCCACAATGATGTCATATCTTATTTACTTAAAACTATTGTGTTTAAAGAGTTGTTCACTATCCTTACAACATAATTTACCCGTGACAAAATTTTAGAGTGACAAAAATATATACTTGGGGAGTTGGATCCCCTTGATGGTTCATTTATAAAAGAGAGAAAAAAAAAAAAAAAAAGCAAAACTGTGCAATGAGCATTTTGACTTAACAAATTGACCTTTAACGAAAAATATTCACAAAGTAATAATATAGTAGGTTAATATGTTACTATCCTCAACATAAATTGTTTTGGAATGGATCACTCCTCAAATGAAGGAGAAAAAAAATGGCAATGGTTGATGAACAAATAAATAAAAATGTATACCACCATTTAAGTCATTCATCCAAGGTTGCATATATATTGAATTGCCCAAAAGATTTATATCCGATTCTTTTGACTACATAATCAGTTACCAGTAATCACCACATGAGCAAACCCCATGACGAAAATGATGAAACCGATTTATATCTCTGATAACGATCTCTCGTTGCACAACTTTTGATATCAACTTTATAACCGCATGACAATCTACACATATGCGGAGATTTTTAATGATTCGAATAGAACATGCGACCGGAGTTCGAATCAGTCCATAAGCCAACGCCAGTCTTTCGCTATGTACCCATAAACGTCGCTCTTTTTCATCATCCTGCACATCAAGCAAAACTGCATTGCAATCAGGATCATACCCTGCTTCCCTGGTTTTCTTGTTTAACCATTCAAGCATTGCACATATCAGTTTAATGTCAGGATGAGAAGTGTCACCCACAGCAAAATAGTGAACTACACCTTGGTTCTCAACCCAGCTTAAGCCAGGTTCTTTCTTCACTTTTTTCTTTTGCATATTTTTCCTAACAAAAGCAACACTGTCCCATCTCTTTGCAGTGGCATACATGTTTGACAGAAGTACATGAGTTGCATCATCATGTGGCTCAATCTCAAGTACATGTTGAGCACAAACTCTTCCTAGATCAACATTCTTGTGGATAACACAAGCACCGAGCAATGCGCGCCACACCATAACACTAGGCCGAAATGGAATTTCTCTAATGAGTTTCATTGCTTCATCAAATCGGCCCAATCGGCCAAGAAGCCAAACCATGCAAGTATAATGTTCTATACATGGATCAATGCCGTAGTCGCGTGACATTGACTCAAAGTGAGCATGTCCTTTGTCTAACAATCCTACATTGCTACATGCAGACAGGACCCCTATAAAAGTCAGTTTATTAGGTTTGCAATCAGAATGTTGCATCATGTCAAATAAATTTAGAGCCTCCATACCCAAGCCATGCATAGAATATCCACAGATCATAGCATTCCAAGAAACTACATCCTGTTTGTCCATCTTATCAAATGTTATTCGAGCATCATCGATTCTTCCACATTTAGCATACATATCTATCAAAGAATTTGCAACTACAGTGTCCTTATAATACATGGTTTTGATAGTTAAGGAATGAATCTGAAGCCCTGGTTCTAATGCCGCAAAACTGGCACAGGCACGGAGAACGCTTGAATATGTCACTTCAGTTGGCTCCATGTCATATCCAAGCATAGATGAAAATAAATTCATTGCTTTCTCCCCATCCCCTAACTGCACATAACCAACTATTATAGTGTTCCAAGTCACATCATTCCGTTCTGGCAATTCCTCAAACAATTTCATCGAGTTCTCAATTTCACCACACTTGGCATAAACATCTATGATGGCATTCGACACAAACACATTTGAGTTCAGACCATATTTCAACACACAAGAATGAATTTGCTTTCCTACATTTAATAAAACTAAAGAAGCACAAGCTTGCAGCACACTAGCAAATGTAAAATTATTAGGGACAACCGGTGTTTGCCTCATTCGAAGAAACAACTCCAAAGCCTCGTGACTTCTGTCACTCTGAGCATACCGGGATATCATCAGACTCCAAGGAATAAGATCATTTTTCGGCATTTCCTCAAAAAGCCGCTTTGCATCAACAATCTCCCCAGACTTCGCATACAATTCAAGCAATGCAATGCCAACATAAAGATCATGATCGTAACTAGCTTTCAAAGCACATCCATGAACACTTTTCCCAACATTAAACGCCTCTAGACCAAGACACGACTTAAGTGCACCGGAAATGGTGAAATTGTTTGGCCTGTACCCCGTAATCCTCATCTGGTTGAAAAGTTGCAATGACTCCTCATAGAAACCATTCTCAGCATAACAAGCTCCCATCCCAGTCCAAGACACCATATCTTTACAACAAATGTCATCAAAAACTTGGCGAGCAACATCAACATTTCCACAAACAGAATAAGCATCAATAAGAGCAGTCCCAACAAAGGCATCAATATGATGGCCAAGCTTATAAACACAAGCATGAAATGTCCAACACAACTGAGCCAAATCCATGCTCACCAGCAACTTGAGAAGAGTAGTCAAAACAAACGGATTCACCTCATGTCCTTCTTTAAATAACCTGTGTTGAAGAAACACACACATTAGCATATGACACGTGCATTTATACAATCAATCTCTATCTATTCTAAGAAAAGTCTATTTGACTAATAACACGTTGCAAAATTTCACACACGCCTTAACTTCCAGTCATTTCCCCCACACATTTATGCAATCTTGCACAGGATCTTTACTAGTCTTTACGTCAAGAGAAAACAAGACATGCATTGTCACTACAAATTACTTTTACACTGATGTCATATGTCCAATGAGAAATCAATATTTTGCGGTTATTTTTAAAATGTATAAAATTCTTTTACACTAACATTACATCCCCATTAAACTCTTCTATCTATCTCTATATATTATAAGAAAAGTTTTTGGTCTAATGACACGCAGCAAAATTTCATACTTTCATTTTCTACTATCCCCCCCCCCCACACACACACACATTTGTTTAATCTTGTGAAGAATCTATACTAGTGTTATTAAAAAAGAAAAGTTTACCTGAGAATGAAGTGAAGGGCATGATGGAATTGGTTAGAACGAGAGTAACCTTGAGCTAACGTGACAAAAGAGATAGTATTAGTAAGCGGCATTTCATCAAACAGTTTGGAAGCATCAATCATTGAATTGGATTGAACATAAAAGTTAAGAAGAATGTTTTGAGCAAACAAGTCGAGAAAAGCGCCTCGCTTGAGAATGTGACAGTGGAGCTGCTTTCCGGCGTTTGGGTCGGCGCCGTTTCGAATAATTTGTTGGAGCATGTGAGCGTAGGAATGAGAATCCAAAGCAACAAGACATGGTTGGTGTTGGTGTTGGATATGGCGAGAGTGAAGTAGTAATGGTAACAGTTTTGTACTGTCACGAAATATACGAGTCCTAATCATGTCTCATTATGATGTTATTATTCTTTTCATTCATTTCTTTTGAGTGAACCAAATATATACATCACTCAATTTGCATGCTTCATTCACGTATTAATAATAATAATAAAATAATTGTTCATGACATGAAGGAATTTTTTGAACCATCGTTTATAAGGGTGTCCATTGACTAGAGAGTTTAACTAAACTTTTTTTTAACGAGTTTAACCAAATATTTATTTGATAATAAATTATTTAAAAAAGTTTAATTGAGAACTTATCCATTGTGTGAATTTTTTTGAGATTATCCACAAACTATTCTAATAAGCGGAAATTTTTTAATCTAATTATAATTACAAGTCATTTTTTTTGTATCTAGGTTGTATTTTGGTGTCCTTATTTTCAAATGTGTGATTTTAGTTTTCTAACTTTTTAGTTCTTTAACATTTTGGTCATATGTGAAATTTGGGACAAAAAATTGATTATTTGATGATATTTTGGCTCAATTTAATTGATTTTCAAACAATTTATAATACATGTTTTCTTTCTTTCTATTTTCGTGTACTTTCATTTAAAACTTTCTATTTTCGTGTACTTTCATTTAAACCGAACATGATTGACAATGTAACACAAGAATAAACTTCTACTCTAATTTTGCAAAAGTATACATATGTGTGAACATTGAAACAAAACATAAACTAATTGAGTGTTTACGAATAAGAACTCTCTTTCTTTAAAAAAAATTGAAAGCTCTATTACTTTTTAAACTCGAAATTGTCATGACTTTAATGAGGGTAATGGATCGCTAGTTAAACCAGTAGATCACTAGCCTCTACATCTCATACTTTTTGTAATAATTTTTCTTATTTACGTTAATCAATCTAATGAACTTATATAACAAAGATTGAATGATTACGAAAATCTCCTAAAAATTAATTTAATAAATCAACTGTATCCAAATTGGTATCTGTTAAACTTTAAAAACATAATTTTGTTAGTACATAAAAAAATATTATTTATTTTATTGTTTATTAATTAAATTTGATTATGTCTAATTTTAAAAAAATCTACACCTAGTAATAATAGTCAGTTCAAACCAAAATAGTACATGAGCATTACACAAGACAACCGACTAAACTATTTCTACCACAATACTAAAATATAGTCATCTTCCTCACCACAAAAAACATCCATGCTAATATATAATCCTTGAAGAAAATTCAATAAAAAAAAGGTTTTTTGTCATTCTGTATTTGTCTCCCTGTTTTATTTCCTTAGCTCCTTAATAGTTTTCCTTTGTGTAGATTAGTAGTTGACAGAATTCAACATTTCAAGCCTATAGTTTCCACAAAGAACTATAACATAATTACAGAATACTGAGCATAACAACTTTATTATCGAAGAACCGGGGGATGAACTTATTGTCCAAAACTTCTGAAATTTGTGTCTTGAGTGATGCATCATATCAAACTACAATAAAAGATACTAAAGTGGATTTTCTCCCTTTATAAATAACTTGAAGAAACTAAAATCTTCAATGTGTGAATCATCTCCTCTCAAAATGAGATTCATGGCAATGTGGATCTAACCAGTCTTTAGGAGAGGATCCCTTTCCCATGCCGACACTTGCTTTTCCCCCACCCACAAGCTCCCTCAGGTTATCCACTTTATTCTCCCTACCTGTTCCATTATTTCTTTTATCAGCTTCTTTCAGCTTTTGCTTGAACCGCTGCTTCCGGTTTGATGAATTTACCTCTTGCTGTTTTGATTGTGAAGGAGGCGCTCCGTGTGGGCCAAGATAGATGTTCTCTTCCTTCTTAGCCTAAACAAACAAATACAGTAAGCATTGACAGTGTAAGCTCAATCAGTTTCAATATCTAAAGCCTACATATTATCCCGTAATCCTATGAAGAAACAAATTTTTCAAATGACCTTTGTAGCAGAATTCGGCGATTCTATGCTGGGAACATTATCTTTACTTTGATCAGAGTCTCCGATTTCCAAGCTCGGAATCACAAATCCATCAGTGTCTAGAACAACAAAAAAGTCCAGGCATTCAAGACCAAAAGTAAAATGCTATCAAGCTGCATGTGTACAAAAATCTCAACTATGTAAAACAAGAAGTATTAAGATTCATGTATCTCACAGAAGAGAGGAAAATCAAACAATTCTAAGTCAGATAGATAAGACCGAACAAAAATATTTTAATTTTGATAGCAAACAAATAACATAGTAAACTGCAATCTGAAACATATATGCGTAAATATTGACATAAACAACAGATAATAACAAAACCTTTATCAATTCAGATATCATATGTATCTGTATGCAATATATAACAAAATCAACCAAAGAAATACTCTAATTTGCATAATTTTTTTTAACTAAACAGCATTAAATCAACCTAGAACTACACGCATTCCAAAAGGATGTGATCCTAACTACATAAAGCACAGGTGCATCAATCAATTACCACATAAAAATAAAATTAAGATGACATGCAAATTGATAACTCAATAAGCTAAAACAGCTAACAATTGGCAAATATTTGATATTATGATTCAAACAAGTTCAACCTAAATACAATAAATCAACAAGATTCAAAATCTCAAATAAGTTAAATACACATCATCAACAAATCAATCAGCAACCAATTCAAACCATTGATCCCAAAAAAAAAAAGGGAAACACAAAAATCACAAAAGATCCCTCTTTTTATTCAATGTTCTATTGATTATGCTTCAAAAAAATAGGAAAAAAAAATGAAATTGAAGGGAAAATGATATACCCCACTCGTCGTCTTGTTGTTGAATGGGAGGAATGGATTGCAGTGAAGAGGGTTCCATAGTAAAGCGAAGACCATGGATTTGAACGCGAAATGGGCAAAAAAGCCCGATTGAAGGAAGAAAGAGCAGAAACGGAACACACCAAAATTGATTCACCAACAACACCGATCTGAAGAGTATAATCAATCTGAAGGCCAAATTGAGAGAGAACAATTAAACCCTAATCTAGGGTTTCGGTGTGCCTGAATTACCCTCGCTGATTTGGGGGGAAATTGTTCGAATATGGAACTAGTGGTTCTCTACCACTCAAGGGTACTTTTGTCCTTCCAATTTTCAAATGGGATTCTTCGTGTCATAAAATACCATTCTCCATTTTTTTATGATTCATTTTTAGGCTATTTATTTATTTATAGAATTTTTTAGACAATTAATTGTTTATGATAGATAAATAAATATTTAAATTTACCAAAAAAGATAAAGAAATATTCAAATTAAATTGGATATCATAAATTTAAAAATGATCGTTTTTGAATTTTCTCAAAAATTATCTTCAATTTAACTTTTCTTTTCCACAATTAATTAATTTAGAGATTAGAGACTATATACTTTCCATACATAATTGTAATATGTTGGTTGAATATAAAATAACTTCACACTAACATGGATTTCTTTTAGTCTTTATGGATATGTAGAGATTTTCATGTATATTGCATTTACTAGTTTTGATACTTCAAGTTGAAGATTGTGATCATAAGAACATTTTATTTTTGACAAAGTAAGAACATATTCATTGCCAAAATGATAAAAACTAGTAAGGTGAATCGATTCTCCACCTTAATGAGAGGGGGAGGAAATCAACGGTATGGGAAAGGATAGAGTATTTTGGATTCTCCAATTGTCCAATTGTCAAGTTTCTTTTTGGTTTATGATTTCATTATTTAACAACAAAATATGCTAAATGATATATTGCTTGCATGTATAAAAAATATATTATTGTCCTCTAACTTAACTCGTGTCACGAATTAATTACCGTTAAATTTATCATATTTTTTATTATAAATATTAAAAAAGATATTATTAGTTTTCTTAGAAAAGTATAAATAAAAGCATTTATATGAAAAAAATTGGTCAAATTACACCTATTAAAAAAATAGTTGATTATATTTCATTTATATATATAATCGAGATAAAAAAAACATGAGAAAAAAAAATAAAGGATCAAATCAAAAATAAATAAATAAATAACTAAAATATTATATAAAATTAAGTTAAAATATTGCAGGAGCAATTATGTCTTAAATATACTATTATTAAACATGAGATAATGTGTTAAAATTTCCTTATTTTTTCCATAAAATATAGTTAACTTTGATAGAAAAAAATTAAAAAGATACATAATATAAAAAGTAATAGTCTGTAAAAAAATAATATATAAAGTAATAATTATTAAAACGTGATAAAATAATAAAATACAATTTTTTTTTGTTCTTAAAATACGATTTAACACTTGTATAAAGTTTATTTTCATTATGTATAATTAAGAAAGTCATAAGCAAAATTATTAATTAACTAATAAATTTATAGGCAATTATTAAAGAGTAGACATAATAATATTCCATAAGATTTTCCACCAAGCAAGACATTGGCAAAGTCACGCGAAGTGATGTCTTTAACGAAAAACCTCATTTCTTGTACCAAATATTTCCTTGTCTCTTATTCTTTTTTCTTTGAGTAACATCATTTCTTCGTGGACACGACCAAATGATTAGTGATTATTCTACAACATATTTTCCAAATTTAAGTTGAATATCAAACATAAACATGATAACACATAGGTCAAACATCATAAATCAAGCTCACTACACACGTGAGACATAGTTAATTTCATAATGTTTCTATTTCTACTAGCTTCCCTAAATTTCAATATGATTTTTTAAATCAAGGTGTATAACGTTGTAAGGTAAATAATATATATACACTCTATTTTTAATCAACTTGAATTTTTCCTAATAACAAATAATCGTGGCATTATCTAATTTAATCCAATACTATTAACTTCTGTTATAAATTGTTTTTAAAAATAAAAAATTTAATTTATATATATTATCGGAATAAACTGTTATTAATTATAATTAATTAGACCATTTAAAACATTTAATTTAATCATGATTAATTTCAAAATAATAGATTGTGATTTTATCGGTGTATGAAAAATAATCTAAAAAATAAATGTATGTTTATTGTATTCTCAAAATTGTAACTGTTCATTTTTTTTTATTTAAATAAGCCAATTTATTGATGACCGTTTAGAATAATTGCCTTTAATAAATTGTTTTTATAGCAATGGTTCTATAAACTTTTTATTTGTTGGTTTGGTTTCATGAGAAACATTGTTTTGGAGAATCAACAAGTATCGTGTCATGTTTAGCACATGCTTTCGATGATTTCAAGGCTTTGATGTTGTAAAATATTGATGCAAAACAAACACAATTGCTATCTCCAAGAGAATCAGTTTCATATAATAAATAACAAAAGGTTTCATGTCAGTGTGAAGAAGAAAAAAAAAAATTGGATTTTTGAAGTGGAAAATAGCTTTGACCATTCAAAAACCAAATCAACAAATCTCACACTCAAAGTTTGATGAAGAAATGTATTAATTGCTTTGAAAGTTCTTCAAGCTATGATCTTTTGAATCTTCTTCATATATATAGTAGTAGCAAAAAAAAAACCAAAACTTTCCCTCAGCTTCTTCATTGTCACTTTTTAACAACATTTTACCAAAAGGGTAGCAAGAAAGAACCTTAAAGTTATCAACTTCAACCTTAAAAGCCTCTTTTATAACCCCTTTTGTCCAACATTGAAATTTCTCTATAGTCTTTATTTCTTATTTTCACTCAATAGTACTTCTTAGTTCTTATAACCTTTGTTGGGTTATTTGGATCCTTAAAAGTTTGGTTTTTGACACCACAGAATATGATGATGATAATGGAGAAAGTAACCAAGCAACAAATCTATCACAAGCTAGGTTCTTTTTTCACCACTTTGCTATCTAGTATCATTCTAGTTCTTATTCTCTTTTCATTTTTCTTTTACTTTTCAGTTTCTAAATATTTTCTTTACCTTTTCACACTTTTATTTGTTCTTTTATCTAATATGCTTCTTTTCACACTAAACAAGAAAAAAGGGTCTTTATGTGAAAATTTAGTCCAAGAAGATAACATGAAGAAATCAGAGTTACAACCTTCATTAGAAAATGTTGCTCAGAAGCAAGTTGAAGCACTGTCATGTTCTTCATTTTCATTAGACAGTGAAAACAGTACTGTCTCAATCATTGGTGAAAGTTTTGAGATTGATCATAGAAGATATCAAGATGATGATGAGGAGGAGGATGAGGATGAGGATGGTCTTATTGAAATCAAACTTCCAAGTAGAAACTTCTCTACTTTAAATGAAGACTTTGAACAGAATTTGGATTCCATTTTCAAGCAGCAAGGTCTTATGGATCTCTTAGCAGAAATTAATGAGATGAATGAAGATGAAAATTTAATTGAGATTGATATTTTCAAGGGATCCACCAAATATCAAGATTTCAGATATAAGGAGTTGGCATGTTTAGGAGATCAATGTGTTCTTAGTGATTGATCCTTATCTGATTTTTATTTTAAGCTGTTATTTTAGTTTTAATTTTTTTATTTACAAAAGACTATTTTTCTTCTTGATGCTTGTGAAATTTTGTTCTCTTGTACTAACTTGGCATATTAATTTTAAGTTTCTTTTTTTAATGTTGTGTTAATTTTAATTTTGAATTAAGCATGTTGATCTTATTAGTGTTGGACACATTAGAGTACATTATGTGATGATATTTTGTTTGAGGGACTAAGACATGGTTTCACCTGCAATCTATAAAGGAACTTTTTGAAGTGCTTGTCATCATTATCAAATAGTTTTGTTGTTTTCCCCTTTTCATTTTCAAATCTTTTGGTTCCTCTTATATTTGTTGACAGATGAAGCATATCTTTGATTTTTCATTTAGGGTAAAAGCCTATATAAGTATGTATAACTAGCAAGGTTTTCAACCATCTACATTAATACATTTGTTACAATTTTAGTTCCAACAAATTATATACCTCAAAGTTAGTGACTTTTAATCCTAAAAAATGATGATATTTGATTCTAAAAGATGTATTTTCTCTTTTATACAATTGGAGTGATAAATCACCATTTTTATGTATAAAATTTAGGTTGATATCAAAACTGCAATAAAAATGATAATTAAAACATAAAAAAAGTGCAATTTTAAAATAGGAATACTTATGAGTGTGATAAAATAAGATATTAAAATTACAATTAAATTTAAATAATATAACACAAAACTATTGAAAGATAAACATGAATATCAATTATTTATATTTATGATCATAAACAACAACATATATAGTAATCTTGCTTATAGAAAAAAATAGTAATTTATATTGCAAGAATTAATATTCATCTGATGATGACCAAAATTTTAATATTTATATTAGTTATTTTAGTTTTTTTAAATGTGTGAGGTATAGTTATTATAATTTTAAATGTACTTAAATTAAATATATTATCAAACCTTTTTTTATTAGTATTTTATAAACTAAATTGACTAATATTCAACACATTTGATAACTAAACTAATTAATGAAAGATAAAAATTATTAACAAAAATACAGATTTAATCATGTCTTATATAAAAAAAAAAAATAGTAATTGAGTAACCTTGAAAATATACAAGAATTTACTATATATAACTCAAAAGAATTTATAAAAATTAGATTGACACGATAGCGGCTAGTTTCCTTCTCCTTCCACTAATATACCAATTATGAATATATTTGGTTGTATTGCAGTGATAATTTTTTTTTTTAATTCTATAACACTATTTAGACTGTCAGCATAATTTTACTTAATTTGAACTCTTAAAAAATTTATTTTTGCCTAAAAAAAATATGAGTTTTTTTCTTCTTCCAAAGATAGTCTTTATTCATCAAACTATAATCCAATGATAAGCATTAATTTTTATAAGATTTTTAACATTTATGTGATAAAAATATAAGTAGATAGATTACACTTTATCAACATTCACCACTAATAATTGACACTGCTCAAGCTAGATTTACAAAAAACAAAGAACAAGAACATAAAATCTCAACGGTTAATCTTGCACGTACCTATGGAAACCACATCTCCACCGTTCGATAATTCCCATTCAGAATTTATGCGACACACGTTCCACGTGTCACTTAATTTTTGCTTTTAAAATCCGCATTTGAAGTCCGAATTATGAATTGTCAGAAATAGCCCCACTGTGTCACTCAAAAGAGTGAGTGAGTGAGAAAGAGATCATACAGAAAATTTAAAGCTTTTTCAATTGTTCTCTTTCAACTTCCCAATTTGTAAGTTCCTCTCCTTCAATCTCTCTCTTTTCAGTTCAAAGTTTGCATCTTTCTCTTTTCACTTAATTATTGTGTGGAACTTTAGGGCATTAAAAATGATTAATGATGTATAGAAATTATTTTTTAACCATAAATGTGCTATGCTAATATAATTTTTGTTGACTATGGTTGCCCTTGTTTTGGATGAGCTTGGTCTTTTGATTTTTAACCATAAATATGTTTTTAGTCCAAAATTCAAATTCTTAGTTTGATTATTTTCTTCCATAGTTGAATTATTCCTCTACCCTAACTAGAGAGTGCTACTTGTCTTGTTTTTATTCTTTGTAAAGTGCATTTCTTTCCCATCCCCCAATGTCCTAACTGGGGGTCAAAGATTCTAATTATGGAGGGTTAGAAAAAAATAAAATACAAATAAACTACATTTTTTTTTTATTGATTTAGTGTTGGGGTCAATTTTCAAGCTTTTATTGCAATTTGTTGTTAATTTGTCATGACATTGGATATATATGGTTTTTTCAGTTGGGATAGCTGTTGAAATTTTTTATTTCGGGCACCTGCTTGAAACAATCTTCCATTTTAGGAAAAAAGATAATTTGTATCGATATGGATATTGTGTAATCTAATATTGAGAATACTAATAGCTTATTGAAGCTTAAACAAATTTTGCCCCTCTTTTTTTTTTTTTGTATGTTGCCATTGATGATGTTCTTAAACTAGAGTTTTCTTATGTTTTTTTTTTGTTTTGTTTACATTGATAGGCAAAAGTTGTCGAATTCAACGAAGCCATTGTAGTGCAAAGAGTGTGTAGGAAGAAGTAATTTATTGATTTAGTTTAGATAAGATTGGTATGGGTGAGGAAGAAACAGTTAATACAGTTTCCAAGACTGATAAAACTTTAGATGACACGAGTGAGAAGAAGGATGCAGAATCTAAGGGAGGAAAAATATTGGAGAATAACACAGTCAAAGACTTGAAGGAGGATGGTATAAAAGAAATGGAAGTCAATAAGAAAGCAAGTGAGGAGGAAGAACTAGTAGTAGAAGAGGATAAGAAAGCTGAGGATGGTGATGTTATAAAAGATGATAACAAAGTTGCCGATGAGGGAGTAAACCAAGAGGATAAGAAAGTTGATGAAGGGGAAGAAATAAACGAGGATAAGAAAATTGTTGAAGGGGAAGAATTAAAAGAGGGTGAGAAAGTCGATGAAGGGGAAGAATTAAAAGAGGGTGAGAAAGTCGATGAAGGGGAAGAATTAAAAGAGGATAAGAAAGTCAATGAAGGGGAAGAATTAAAAGTGGATACGAAAGTCAATGAAGGGGAAGAATTAAAAGAGGATAAGAAAGTCGATGAAGGGGAAGAATTCAAAGAGGATAAGAAAGTTGATGTTGGGGAAGAAATAAAAGAGGATAAGAATGATGTTAGTATGAAAGAATCAGAAGAAAATAAGAAAGACGATTCTGTGAATGAAACAGAAGAAAATAAGAAAGATGATTCTGTTAATGAAACAGAAGAAAATAAGAAAGATGGTAACGGGTTTGATCATGATAAATTGGATGAAGAAACTAAGATTAAGGAAACTATGGATATTAAAGAAGATAGAGAAAGCGTTGAAGCTAAGAAACCAGAATTAGATGTCATGGATGAAGAGGGTATCCTTGAAGGAAAAGATGAGGGCAGTGAAAAGGAGAAAAATCAAGAAGAGGAAGAGAAGGGTAAGGATAAGGTTGATCATAAGTCAAATGAAGAAGATAAGGCAGAATATATTAAAGTTGAGAAAGGACTGAAAAAATGTGGGAGAGGAAAGATTGATGGGGAGAAGGTGAAAAAGAAAATAAAGGAGCAAAAGGAGACAAAGGGTATCACTGAAGTCAAAGATGAGAACAGTGAAAAGGAGAAAAGTCAAGAGGAGGAGAAGGACGATAATAAGGATAAGGTTGACGATAAGTCAAATGAAGAAGATATTAAAGTAAAGAAAGTATTGAACAAGCGTGCGAGAGGAAAGGTCAGTGTGGAGAAGGTGAGAAAGAAAATAAAGGAACATAAGGAGACAAAGGGTATCCCTGAAGACAAATATGAGAGCGGCCAAAAAGACATAAGTCAAGAAGAGGTGGAAGATGGTAAGGATAAAGTTGACGATAAGTCAAATGAAGAAGATGATGATGCTGGAGATATTAAAGGGGAGAAAGGATTAAAAAAGCGTGGGAGAGAAAACATCCATGAGGAGCAGGTGAAAAAGAAAATAAAGGAACTGAAGGAGACAGAGCCAAGGACTCCTACAGCCAATCGACCCGTGCGTGAAAGGAAATCAGTGGAGAGGTTGGTAGAATCATATGAGAAAGATGCATCCAAAGAATTTCACATTGAAAAGGTATTCATTTAGTAAGCCTTAATTGTGTGTTATATTTGAAACTTATTTTGTTTACCGTTTTTCTTTCACTTTGCAGGGTCGTGGCATGCCTTTAAAAGATATCCCCAATGGTATAGTGTTTCATTTGTTCTCATTCTTCTTTGAACTACGGTGTCTGTAATGCACTTTATGCCATAGATACATGTTTCTGCTTCTTCAGCTAATAACTATATGACTCTTGCATTTTATGCTTCAGTGGCATTTAAATTATCTAGAAGGAAGGTTGATGATACTTTCAGATTGCTCCATACAATCCTCTTTGGTAGGAGAGGAAAGGTATATTCTACTTCATACACAATCTATTCTTTCAATCACAGTCATTTTCTACCACTTATTTCTGTTAAAAGGTTTCACTTGATGAAATTGACAGGTCACACAGATGTTATTATGTTTCTATTTGACTAATGTTTTACAGTTTAATTCGCAGGCAGCCGAGATTAAGAACAATATATCAAGGTTTTCTGGTTTTGTGTGGCATGAAAATGAGGTAATTATTACTGCTAAGATGTATGAAAAATGGATGCTTGTAACTTGCAATCAAGTCATATATAACAAAATGAGTACTTGTTTTATGCATAAATAAAGGACTTTTCTGCCTAAGCTTCTAAAACCAAATATTTTACTGCAGGAAAAGCAAATGATTAAAGTAAAAGAAAAATTTGACAAGTGTAATAAAGAGAAATTGCTGGAATTCTGCGATGTGCTTGACTTACAAGTTGCAAAGGCAAATACAAGGAAGGTTTGTTGCTTTAGCTCTGTTGAGGCTATATAATAGTCATGTTCGTGTTTGACACTTCAGATGCTACTAATTGTATTTTATAAATATTTGCTTCTATTTTTTGAACTTTTATATCAATACAGGCTGGAATACCACAATAATTAGATAAACCATAGCATTTTATTACACCATTATCTAAAATGAACTATGCTTTTAAAATATTGATTATCTCTTTTGATTTAAGGAAAAAGATTTATATTTTCATTTAAATTTTATACTAATATTATACCTGGGTCATGTCTTGTAATTTTTAATGTTGTCATATTATATCAATTTCAATTTTCTAGATTGTCAGTGAAATGTTGCAATTTTATGCAAGGTGGTTTATTTTCGCCAGAACTTTTTTGGCCAATCTCTTTGATTTATTTTCAAAACCTCGGCTTTTTTTCACTTGAACTTCGGAATTTGGGGACTGTATTATTATTACTATGTCTATTTTTTCATGCTTGAGTGCGCTGTGTGTGTCAATTGCCAATGCAGTCCTCAATGTCTTATTTTGTGTTGATTTAACACCCATTTTTTCTCATGCTAATAATCTTCTACATATGCAGGAAGATATTATTGCAAAGCTAATAGACTTTTTGGTTGCCCCTCAAGTGACAACATCTGTACTACTTTCAGAACAACAAAAGGTTTATTATAATTTCCTTTTCTTTTCAACCTTTTCTCCTAGTGTCTTATTTTATTATGTTTTTACTCAAGACAAGTGCTTTTGGTACAAAGCCAACGATTCATATGACTTATGTTTTTTGTAGTCCATTAAAGGAAAAAAGCGCAAGCGCATAGCAAAACGAGGTTCATCAAGGCCTGGAACAGCAACGTCAAGACGTTCTGCTAAGGTGCTATTTCATGATTTTAATTTCAGAAATTTGAAATGTAATTTTAGATATGCAGAAAAATGCCTTCAAATTGTCCCAATGAAGAGTGCACCATGGGCTATATAGATAAACTGTTTGCATATTAACGGTCCATTACAATGTTTCTTATTGTAATCATTGTTGAGAGGAAGTGATTGAAATTTAATTATATTGCCATATGTATGACATTATTAGAATTTTCAACTAGTACAGTGAAACCCGTTTAAAAACACGACGAGTACTAAAAAGTGATTTGGACTTGAGTACTAAAAAATGATTTGGACTTGAGTACTAAAAATTGATTTGGACACAAAACATAATTATATATAGGTGACAAATGTCCATTGAATCATTCTTGTGGTGATCATATACTACAATTACTTCATAAATAATATGTTAAATTACTGTTTTAGTCCCTTAATTTATTTTCTGGTTTCATTTTAGTCCCCTAATTATTTTTTCGTTCTGTTTTTGTCCCTTAACTATACTTCCGTTAGTTAAGTTGGTCATTTATTTTAATTTCTACCAAAAAAACATTAACTTTTGTGAGTTTTGTCATCTTCATCTCACTCATCTTCAAATCTATAAACCCAAAAATCTCTGATATTTTTCTATCTAAAAACTTAGATAATTCATCAAACTTATGATCTTCAAACATAACCTTTCAAATCCATAACTCAGAAAAATCTATAATGTTTTCAAACTCATAAAAATGAAAAATCTCTTTTTTTGTTAATTCACAAAGGATTCAAAACAAGACTCAATGTTCTTCACGAATCTCTAATATGTTTCTTAATTACTCGATTCATATCGCTTTAAGGTCGTGTTAGAATTTTCTTTCAATTTTACAGATTCAAGGTGTTTGGATTTGAGATTTTTTATTGGTGTTTGGTTTAGGTAAGTTTGTGTTTTTATGCGTGTGTTGTAGTTATCACATAAGGTCGTGTTTGAGATTTGTTTGTATGTGTGTGTACTTGGCTTACAGATTCTTTTTATTTTAAGTTCGTGTTTGGATTTCATGCCCAACATTGATTTGATGCCATCTTTGCCTGTTTTGGGTTTGAAAGGTTTGAGTTTGATGAGTTTTTTTTGGATATGAGGTTTAGTTCAAAGATTATAGGTTTGATGAATTTTTTGGATTGAAGGGGTGATGAATTTCTGGGTTTGGATGATGTAGGTGATGAATATGATAAATTATATTTTTTTAAATTCTTTAAAGAAAATTAAAGAATAGATTGTTGTTGATTCACATGGGAATTCTAAAGAAGAAGAATTGATTAAGGGTTTTTTTCATTTGTCTAAGTTTGAAATGTTAAGGATTTGAATTTTTAAGTTATGGATTTGATAGTTTATGGGTTTGAAGATGATAAGTTTGATGAGTTTTTTGGGTTTTTAGATTGAATGAGATAAAAAAATTCTGAGTTTATGAGTTTGAAGATGAGTGAGATTACAAAACTTAACTTTTTTAACATAAATTAACGGAAAAGACCAGCGTGACTAACCAAAGTATAAGTAAGGGACCAAAACGGAACGAAAAATAATTAAGAGACTAAACTGAAACCAGAAAATAAGTTAATATCTAAAAGATTAATTTAGCCTAAATAATATGTGCAATTTTAGTTTCTTTTCATTTGGAATTTCATAGACTAGTTATTTGGATTTTTAGTTTCTAACTATTATGTTAACTTTTTCAGAGTCGGAAGAAAAATGACGATTCTTCAGGAGCAGAGGAGAGAAAAAGTGAAACTGACACAGAAAATGAGTCCGAGGAAGAAGAGAAAGATGAAGAGAATGAAGAGAAAAATGAAAATGAAAAAGGTGTTCCAGACAAATCTGAGGATGAAATGCCTGAGAAATCTGAAAGTGAGGATAAAAGTGACTCTGATAACGACTCTGAAGATGTGAAGAAAGTGAGTAAAACAACTAATAGAACATCTTCCAGAAAGAAAGGATCTGCTGCTAAAGGTAAAGCAAAGAAAACGACCGTTGAAACAAAATCTCGCGCCACACCAAAGAGAACTTCTAAGAAATCATTGTCTGCGTACTCCGAGTCTGATGACGATAGTGACGGAAGTCCAAAGGTCTTTTCGAGGAAGAAGAAAAATGTAAAACAAGGAAGGCAGAAATGGTCAACTCTCACCAAGTCTTCCTCCAAAGACAAAACAGGTAGACATTGCAAACTCTCTCCCCCTATTGATTATTTCATTGAAAAATATTTTGATTATAACACCTTTTTGCTGTAGTGATTAGTGAAATAAATTACTATTTTAAGCTTATGACATGCATAAAAATCTTTGAAGTTAACGTTGTTTACTTTTCCTATTATTATAGTATCTTCCTATATGTACTTTATGAATCTTCTATATGTATTTATCAAGCAGAAAAGGTTACTAAAAGAAAGGGCAAAAACAAAGAGAAGTTCAACCCCAGTGATGACCAGTTACGCGTTGCAATATGTGATATTTTTAAAGAAGTCGACTTCAATACGGTACGAAGTCTAATTATCTTTGAAAGTTTTTTTATTCCTTCATATCTACAAGTGGAATTTATAAAACTGGATTAGCATTGATGTCAAATATTGCAATTGTCATGTCCAATGTTACCAAATTTCGGGTTTGCGACTTTCATCTCTAGTATTCATATTGAGTTAGATGCTATTAAAATTTTAGCTGTTAACTTTGATTTTAATCTTAATTATACCTCCAATGAAGGCTTTCTGTAGTTCAAAACTATAACATTGTTTTGCTTCTGCAGGCTACATTTACTGACATTCTGAAGCTACTTGGTATGTACCATTTACTTTTATTACCTTTTTGTTTTTGTTTTAAGTTTAATAATAATATATTTTTCAGTTGCAACTACTGGATTACAAATTAGTGTAACTTTTATGGCTTTAAAAGCAAAGCCTCTTTATGTTTATAAAAAATGAGTGTAACTTTTTTTAGCTTAAGTTTAAATGACTAATAACAACTTTGCTGACCATTTTCCAGGTAAGCAATTCTCCGTGGATCTAACGTCTAGAAAGGCATCTATAAAGATTATGATTCAAGAAGAGATGACAAAACTAGCTGATGAAGATGAAGAAGGAAGGGATGATGAGAATGATGAAGATACATAGATAGGTTCATTATCAACCTATACTTTTGACTAGTTATGCATTATGTGTACATTTTGTAGAGCAAATGTTGCTGTAACTTATTATTGTTAGCATCCATAGAATCTATGAGACAACAAGCCAGTACATTCAATATTTTGTGGAGGCTTTTGTTTTGATATATTATATTCATATATCAGTATGCAGTTTCTTGATTACACATCAACAGTATATGTAGGGTTTAACTTTCCGTGAATACAACTAACTTTCTAGTTTGATAAACATTTTATGTTGTTGTTAGTTGTAACCTTTCTGTGTATTGATATATATAAGCTGCATGGTCAAGTCTGTTTCTTCTTAATCTTCGTATTCTGTTGCAAAATCACGTGTTTGATTTGTTGAAAAGCAATGGCATGAACTTTTATATGTTAAATGTCTATTGAATAAGCTTTTAATTAAATTATTTACTCAAGACACTTTTATATTTCTAATCATTCTATTAGTTTGGAGACATTAACATATTTTTGTTTGGTTAAATATCATTTAGCTCCATATTTGGGAAGCTAAGAGATATTTATATTGGGTATTCACAGAATATAAAAGTATTTAGTATTACAAGATTGCCAAAATGGCTGTTAAATGTACATTTAAATTCACTAACTCATATTTTTAGCACGGTAGGTAAAATTTTAATTTTTGTTCTTAATCCTTTTGGAGGGATTTTCGACCTTTATATCATAATAACTTGATAACTACATTGAATTCGATATTTTTCCTAATTTGCTATTATATAAATTTTTGCGTATAAAACAAAAGATTATGTACCAAAGAAAAAGAAACAAGGGAAAGGACATCACATCAAAATCATATATTAAAACAATTATGCATATTCAATGACCCACTAAGCACTGATAACAGTAATGTTTAATAGTGGAAGCCTACATGCAAAGTCACTGTTTATGTGACCACTGATTATAACTAGTGCCACCCATTTGTACGTGTGAAAGGTATATGTCTCCAAATTATTTGAATAATCACTTAATTGAACCAAACATCAAACATGCACTTAAATTGATTAGCACCAACGCCATCAATGTGTCATACGTGTTTTATTATATTTAAAGATAACTTGCTTAGAAAGGAAGAAAAGTTACAGTGATCAACTATTCATTCCATGTACTCTGCCCTTTAGAATTAATAATGGACACATGCACTAATATGATAGTGGCCGGGCAGGTGACCTTAAATAGCAACAACATTGCAATCAAAGGACCCATGCTGAGAATGCCACTGCCAACACCGACACATGTTCATTAGCTTGTTTAACTATATGTCTAATAGACATACATTATCGATATAAGAATTTTTTATGATTACTATGTTATAGATAATCGTTTAAATGTGATTGTTTTTTATTGAAAAACTTTGTTGGATAGAAAGTGAATATAAATTATATTCTTTTAATTGATTTTTTTATATCCAAAAATTAGATATCAAACATCTAACCACTTAATTAATAAATCATAATTTTGTTTTCAAGAATAAATAATAGTCTTTTACCATTAGAATTATCCACATTTTCAAAATTAACAATGAAATTAAGTCCTCTATTTTATATATTATATTTTTAATTTTAAAATATAATTACAAATTATAGAATGATATTATAAAATAATAAATTTTTATTGAATGTTTGTATAAAACTATTAATACAAAATTGAAAACATCGTTGTAATTTTTTTAATTCACAATATATATATATATTTAAAATATTAAATTTATATATATCAACATAATAATCATATTTATATTATCAATCAATCATAATTGTTTGATATTTAAAATAGTTTGATTTTCATCATCTAATTTAAAAATATCATGTAAATAGTTGTTTGAGATTCATTAATAGCACATATGATAATTATTCTCATTTTTAAAAAGAAAATTACAAATAACTAATTGGAACATTTTTGAAAGACGAAGAGGATTGAAATGAAACGCGATTAGAGAGTCCAAGTCAGACTAGACCACGCGGCAGATACCAAATCAACGGTTCAAATAATCACTCCCTCATCCAATCTAATGGCTCAAAACCCGTCCACCCAAAGAAACACTTATCTACTAACAACGGCCTACAACGTTCCACGTGTCCACCAGATAAAGCCTTATTAACCCACTCAATCCAACGGACATCATGCTCATTCCATTCCCTCCATCTTCACTCCTCGCCGGACCAGCCGCCACAACTCACCGTCCACCGTCAAACTCCAAACACCGCACTCCGTTCCGTTCCATAATTGAATGCTTCGAAATCGTAATCAGAATTCTTCTGAAACCACGAAATCGAAGGAATTATAATTTTTCAGTGAGTGAATGGCTGATTCTGACAACGAATCGGGAGGAACACAGAACGCCGGGAACAGCGAGTTATCACCTCGTGAACAGGACCGATTTCTACCGATAGCGAACGTGAGTAGAATAATGAAAAAGGCGTTACCGGCGAACGCGAAGATCTCGAAAGACGCGAAAGAAACTGTACAGGAATGTGTATCGGAGTTCATAAGCTTCATCACCGGCGAAGCCTCCGATAAGTGTCAGAGGGAGAAACGAAAGACGATCAACGGAGACGATCTACTTTGGGCGATGACTACGCTAGGGTTCGAGGAGTATGTTGAACCTCTGAAGATTTATCTTCAACGATTCAGAGAGATCGAAGGTGAGAAAACCGTTGCTGCAGCACGTGACAAGGACGTGGCTCCTCCTTCTTCTTCTTCGTCTTCGGTTTACGACTATGGTGCTTCGCAGGTTGGAATGATCATGCATCATCAACATCAGGGACACGTGTACGGTTCTGGTGGTTTTCATCAAGTGCCTGTAACTGGTTCACCTGTTATGGGTAATAAGGGTGGTGGGCCCGGTTATCCTAATCCTGGATCTAATGCGGGTAGACCCAGGTAGATTTGGTGTGGACAAGTTTTTTTTTTTAGTGTTAATTCTAATTTAAAAAAAAAATTATAAGATGTTGAAGAGTCTTGGACTCATAATTGTGGAGCATTACGCAAAAGTGGGAATTTTAGTTTTTTTGATTATTAAATTAGTGATGATTGGCAGACACACTAAGTAACCCTCGGAGTGAAGACGAAAGTGGGTTAGCAGTTGTATTGCAAAATGTTGTTGTACCATACAAATCAACAATCCTTTCTCTGCTTTTTGTACTTTTTTTATGTTTATTTTTAATGTTAATTGATTGATTATAGTGGCTAGTGCTATACTGATTGTTTCAACTGTTATACTAATTGTATCAAACAATGGTCATTGTTTTTATTGGTTAGTTTAGTTATTAAATATATTAGTAAATAGTAATGTGAATTCAAGTACTCCGTCTTAGAGGGATGTACATCCAAACGATTTAAAAGAATTTAAAAATCGCACAGAAAACTGAATATTATCGTATGTGTTTGGTTTCTCTCTACTAAAAATATTATGGATTAGATCGAATTTTTATATTCAATTTTCAAAATCAAACCCAACTAAATTATATATATACATATATATAATAGTATTAAGTATTGCATAAATTTATTTTTTTGTTAGTTTTAATTTTTATTAATAATACTTAGTTTAATGTAATACTTATTGCATAATATTCTTTTAAAATTTCATCTAAACCAACCGCAAATATTTTAATTTTTTGTTCGGATGAATTTTTATTTCATAATCGATGAAAACAACACTTCAAATATAATTATTTTATGTAAAAATAACCATAGACAAAAAATTGATGTACTCTATTTGCTCCAAATTAGATTAAAAAAATAATAAATAAATTTTACAACATGAATAACTTGGATGGTCAACATGCATATGGGGAACATATTCAAAGTTTGCTTTCTTTGTTAAGCATATGCAACTAGCTAGGAATTTATCAGGTCATGTTGCTTGAAATACTCAAAAGATACATATCTACTGGTTTTGAAGTTTGGACGAGGGCGTTTCCTTTCTTTGAGCATGAGTCAATGGATAGATACTACTAATCTAATCATGAAGAATGGATACTTGTCTATGATCTTAAGAATTCGGATTCTCTGCAATCCCAAATTTTGAATTCTTGCACTTAGAACATCTTTGGTCAATTAATCGAGTTGGACAATTTAAGAAAATATAGATTTTAATTTTATAATGAAAAATACTAAGTTTGATTTATAAATAATGTATCAAACTTTCTTAGCAAATCACTTTAAATTACTTACTTTAAAACAATCTATTCTAAATAATAAAATAAATAATGTCAACCGTTAATTAATAAATAAATAGTTAATATTAGATATATATGTGTAATTAGTCATATGTGATTATAATTTCGTTAGTTGATTTATTCATTTTAATAACAATTAGTAAAAATAATAGTTATATCTTTTCATTTAATATTAATCTCATTTTGCTGAGCATGTTATGTTCTCATATAAACACACTTATACACTATCTTTAATAATCACTTAAAATTAAAACTATTAAATAAAGATTCTTAAAATCTAAAATTTGTTAAAGTTATTATTTAATAGTTCAATAGTATATTTCCTATAATTTTTAGACAAATAATAAATGAGATTATTAAGAAAATTATTTTAAGACTTTAAAATTATTTAATAAATAATACTTATTTTTTTTTATAATTATATTATAGTACCAAAATATCCACCGTGTTTATTTTACAAGGTGATTATTTCCTTTTAATAAAAAATTTCTTCATATATTAAAATAAGATTGAACATCAAACTATTTATTTATAGTGTATGAATCTCTTATCACTTAAATCAAACATATTCTAGTACAATAAATAATACTCTATTTATAATGAATTATAAGCAAAAGTAGATAAAATTACATATATTAATAAATATAGTTGTTATATTTAATCTATGTAATCTCAGTAAAAAATCTAAATTTATTATCTAAATTATCATTCAATAATAAGTCAAGTTATTGGAAATATAAAAGGTTGAGTTAAATTAGTGGTATTTTATATATACTATAATTAAATAAAAGATAAGTACTTGTTGATTTTTTCTTATATTTAGTGATTTTGTTTATATTTTTTCTTCGAAGGATTGCTAATTTGACAATATAGTTACATTTTTTTTTTTATCACAGTTAGATTAATATAATTACATTTTTTTAAAGATGAGGGGATAGGGCGGGTTCGGGACGAAAAATCCTAACCGGTCCAATTCACGGATAAAAAAATACAGGTTCATTTTCGTCCAGGAAAGAGTTCGGTTTAGTTAGGTAAAAGGTAAAACGAGTCACGGATGATTTCTTACGGGTCGATTTTATTGGCCATTTTGTTTTTTGATCCAAGTAATTTTTTTTGCCTAACTATATTTTTGGTCCATTTATTGTTAGATATTTTAAAATTAAAGTCATTTTTTGTCCATAATTTCTGTTTATATAACTATTTTAATTTTTCCTTTAAAAATGAGCAATTTTGTCCCGATTTTGTTTTGTAATGAACATTTTATAGCCCTAATTTTTAGTTGTTATAGATAAAAAAAATAACCATTGAAGCAACATTAATATATATATACAATTTATAGGTTGAGATGTAAGCATGTTTATAAATCCAACCATCGTGTAAAATGTAAACTTAATATACATTGTCTATTCATATTTATAAAATCTAAATATTTTATAAAATATAAACTAAATGTACATTGTCTATATAACAAATCAATACAAATAATACCATATTTGATGTCCATTCTAACATATAGAATCATCTTAATTACTCGATACAAAAAAACTAAATACACATTTCTCATCTTTACTTGTCAATATGAGAAATTGTATAGAAATTAATTGATAATCATTAATTAGATAAGAACGATCGCAAAAGAGATTAGAACAAGATCAACAAATTAAAAACAACAAAGATGAAAAAAATGTATTTTTTTAAAACAAGATCTAAGAGACCGAAAAGTGTAGAACGATAAATTAAAGAGTAAAGATAGAAGGAATAGTAAGTGATAACAACCTTTAGGAGAAAGAAGAGACGTTGGTCGTTGTTGAAACTTGAGAGGATTAGGGTTAGTTGTTGTGACTTCTGAGAGTGTTGAGTGATGACAACCTGAATGAATAGTTGGTGTGTGTGAGTGAAGAGAGAACTCGATAGGTTGAAAGTAGGGTTTGGTGATGGTGTGGTTGTGTCAGTGCGAGTGTGATTGTTGAAGTTAGGGTTGAGTTAGATCAAATTGGGCTTGGTAAATATCCAACCCAATACCAAAAATTATAATTATTAATAATAAATAATAAATCTATATTCGGAAGGGTCAGTCACCAGCGGTTTCAAATCAATGACCCGAATCCGCCCGTTCCTACCTCTTTGAACCCTAATTTATTATCTGCTGGACCCGTTAGAAACCAGTCTAATCCATCCAATTCCCCTCACCCGCTTCGGGCTGGGCGGTAATGGACGAACCCAGTTTGCTATCCAGCCATATGAGAGACAAACATCGATAATAAAAGATATATATATATATATATATATATATATTAATATTATGATCTTAATAATTTAGAGTTTGGCTAAAAGATAAGTAATATCTGATTAAGATTGTTCTCGTCAGAATTTAAACTCTGATTCATTTGAATGATATATCCTTAATTGAAGTTCATAAAAGTCAATCACTTAGTTAAAATCAATATTTTTTACCGTAAGTTTAACGCTTTATAATTTTGATCCCGATGAAATTTTTTTATTAAAAATAATGATGTCATATATTCTTAAATGACAATATTTAACATATTGATGGGACATTTTTTTCCCTTGTTAAACATTAAAATAAAACATTTAAAAAATAATAAAAATATAATAAAAAGAAGAGAGAAATTGCTGCTAGAGTATTTTTTTATGCTCAAATAATATATATAATATTAATTGTTTTTCATATAGCTTATAGCCAAAGATATTTTTAATTTTCTTTTCTTGTTAGAAAATTAGTGTTGTTATCTATCCTAGTCTCTCATACTCTCCTTGAAGTTCCTCATCTTTACCTCACCCTCCCAAACTATACCATTCATTCACACAAAAACCAAACCTTTCTTTGTGAAGTTTAAATCTTTAACCATGTCCAGTTCCACCCTCTTCTCCTCTGTAGCTATAGCACCTATAAATCTCTCACAGAAGAAACCACTTCAATCATCATCCTTTCTCTTTTCCTCTTCAAACCCTTCATTTCTCACTCTAAACACACTTCCAAAGAAATTCACTAAACCCAACAAACTCAGAACCCTAATTGTTGCCAAATCCAATGAAAATGACTCAGCTGATGCTCCTGACCGTTTGATTTCAGCTCTTTGTTACTTTTACCCTTTTTTTGATGGTATTCAATATGGAAAATTTGTAATCACTCAGTTTTACCCTATTCAAGCTATTGTTCAACCATTGGTTCCTGCAATTAGGGTTTTCAAAAGTTTTCCCTTTAATGGGTTTCTTGTGTTTTTGACACTTTACTTTTTTGTTGTCAGAAACCCTAATTTTAGTAAATATGTGAGGTTCAATACAATGCAAGCTATTGTTCTTGATGTTCTGTTGATTTTTCCTGATCTTTTGGAAAGAGGGTTTAATCCAAGAGGTGGGTTGGGTTTGGATTTGTTGATGAGTTTGGATAGCACTGTGTTTTTGTTTCTGTTGGTGTGCTTGATTTATGGTTCTTCTTCTTGTATTTTGGGTCAAATCCCTAGATTGCCCATTGTTGCTGAAGCAGCTGATAGACAAGTTCTTTGATTTCAATGTATACCATTTATTTGGTAATTTATTTGTATAGCAACTTATTGTTTAAATTCAGAATTTTGGTAGTGCAATAAAGATTGCTCTTTCACTTCTTTAATAGCAATCCTATAATGTTGTAATGTAAGGAAACATATTTTATTTGTTTCTAATTTTGCTGTGTTCTTATATGGCTTTCAATTTAAGTAATTTCTTAGTCTGGCTTTAGTTTTTTTGGTGAATTTGAGACACTGAGAAACTTCCCTTTGTAGTATATTGTTGTTAATTGAATAGAAGTTATGCCTTTAGTTCTTATTACATAATTACATTGTTGTTTTTTAATTTTAGCTATATTCTGGGATCAAAGTGTTGTCTTTCGAAAACACTAAGGATCTTGAGGTCCATTGCGGTTCAATGTGGTCATTAGATAAGTTTAATTGATTTATATTTCTTTCCAGAATAATAGTGTAGTTGGCAACTATACTACAACTTCATTAGTTGATTTTGAATCTTTGATGTAGTTAGTCTGCAATTTAAAACTACTATTTATGCATAATAGAGAATAGGGAGAAGAGGAAACATAGAAGAATTTTGCAAATTTTATATTCTTTTCTCTATGTTTTATAGTTTCTCTGAGTTGGTACTAAATGTGAGCACTCACTTAATAGAAATTCAAACCATAATTTGCCACAAACGATTATTCATACCAATTGGTTATGCCTTAGCTGTGAGCTCTCTAACATATGGAGCCAGGGATACTAGCTTTATTTTATCTAAAGAGTTTTGGATTAAAAACCATTTAAGCATTCATTTTTCTGCTTAACAGTTTTCTAATATTTAGAGGAATTAGATCTAGCTATAGTCTTCTAGACACAATAGCAATGTTTATGATATAATAGTAATAATGATTTAGTGACTCAAAATCTCATCCTTATTATCCTATCCTTACAAATTATTATAGTTCGTGAAAAGTCAAGAAGTCTAAAATTTTAGCATCCCCTTGTTAATAAAAGTAATGCATAACAGACTAATACTGGAACAAGAGATAGTCCACGATTTTTTATGATTCCGGAAAAACTTTCTTCTATATCAATTTGTTCTGTTGATATTGGATTGAATTAAGTTGATCACGTTGGTTGTTTTTCTCTTGTGAATGGTATTTTAAGCCCGTATTATTCGATCCAACTTTGAAAGTTGAACATAGCAAGAGTTATGCTTTCTCACTTCTTCGCTTACACTCTTATATGTCCCACATCGGGAAGCACAACAAACCCCAAACAAGAGAGCTTTTATAAATATCGAAGTGGATACGCAAGACGAATTACGCAGCCGTGTAGAAATCACAGAGCGAATAATTCTTTCGCCTTTTACTAAAGAATTCCGTGTGATTGCTACTTTAACGGCATACGCAAATTTTTTCAAGGATCTTTCC
>NC_021161.2:51652999-51662777 GCF_000331145.2 Cicer arietinum
AAAATTTTTTCAAGGAGCTTTCCCTATAAGGGATAGGTCTCTAATGCATAGTTCCAACATTCTTAACTAATATAATATATGTATGTCGAGTTGGTGATAATCTTTACTCCCCATTCACATTGAATATTTAGTCGACATGTCAAAATGAAAACATAGTACTTTGTCCATTGAAAGTTATTATTTTACCATAAAGGTGCTACAAAAGATTTATATTACAACTATGTTGTAGTATCGACAATCTGATCTAGTAAACATTTGATTTAAAATGATGGCTAAAAATGAAAACAAACCAAAATCAGAAGAGAATTATAGAAGAAAAAAACATCAAAAGTGGAATTAGATATTGGAGAAGCGCACAAGCAGAACGTTCACCATTACCATAAGGCACATAGGTGTAAGGATTTGGAGGAGCATAAGTGTCATAAGGATTAGGTGGCCCATAAGTGTAAGGAGCAGGAGGTGTACAACACTGAACATCACCAGCTGGAGGACACTTACTCTGTCCTTTCTCATGTGGTGGTGATGGTGGTGGTGGAGCATTATATATAGAGTAGCCAGAAGAAGGTGGTGGTGGTGGAGTTCCATAAGAAGGGTAACCAGAAATTGGTGGAGAATATGGTTGACATGGGGGATTACATTTTGGATTCTCTAATTCATCTCCATAAGCTTCAAAACTAAAATAATACACTGATAACAAAAGGGTCAAAATCACAACTTGTAGTGACATTGCTTGAAACATTTTTGTATAATATTCTCCTTCAAACTAAAAAATTTATTTTATGAAGTGAAGGAGAGGGGTAAAATGAATATGAAGACTTTAATTTGAATGATTTTTTTTTATGTGATATAAGATTTATAGGAAAAGAGTGTTGTAGATGTTCCTGTTTTTGATGTATAATCAGCACCTGTCTAATATGATCTTGGATCTTTCGCCTTGTATAAAAGGATATGGTGCCGCATGGCACAACATGTCACATTTATATTGAAGCACCACATCGGATCTACTTGCATTTGCATGATCATTATGATTATGTCAACAAAAATCGTTAAAAAATTTCAACCTTTTTCTTTCCACTTTTACTTTCCTTTTTAGTTTTTTTTTAATATTAAGAATTTGTCTTTTCATCATACTACATGACATGTATAACTTTTGTACGGTCGTCAATAATTAAAGGAATTTGTCTCAACCAAGATAAGGGAAAATTTATCAAGAAAATATGATTTTTTTGAGTATTAGAGAAATCTATATGCACATGAAAGATTGAAGCTGAAAAACGTACTGCTATGACTTTGCACTCATCCCTTTTGTTTCTCAAAAAATGTTTTGATCACATTTTTAATTAACCATATTCATTAATATATTTACTAAATACGAAATATTTTAGCACAAAATGCAATAGAAATTGAAAAGGAGATCGAACTACCAAGATCTCCATGTTATAGATCAATTAATTTGATCAAAGTTGTATTAGTTGACTAATACATAAATAAATAAATAAATAAACTTTGATTCAACCGAATCAAATTTGAATGGGAGGTAAGTACATAATCTAATCAAATATTGTTTGAGTCATGCATAGTTCAAACTCATTGATTCAACTTTATTAAGTGTATTTTGTTTCTTATTAATTATCTAATTTTCTTTTTATTTTTTGGTACAAATATCTAATTTTCATTTAATATACAAAGGCAAGGGATGTGCCAGAGTCTCAAACTGAGCCTAAAAAGGAAACAGAAGAAGCCCAATCATGGTCACATAGGATAGGAGATATAAATAATGTGGGGCTCAACTCCAATTTTTTTTATATTTTTAATATAAATGCTACTAATAAAGAGGGTAGTATCATTAATATAATAACATTCTAATCCTACAAAATATTTTCTGTAAATTTTGCGTATAGGATCATATATTCTCCCATTACTATTCTATCTAAAGCAAGCGCTCATATATTTGGAATGAACAATTATAGCATATGTGAGTAAACCACAATACATTCTACTAATTTTATGTTGATTAGCTTTATGCATACATCTTAGTCATAGTCATCATTATAAAATGCTTTTTAAAATGACACAATGTGCAAGAAGGGTCCTATAATTTCATTTCCAAGATAAGGACTTCTCTATAAATAAAAATTTAACTTAATAATGTGGCCTCTTAACTGTCACGTTCTTAATAATTTTCATTTGTTACTACAGTGTGAAGGTAAAGCATTTATTCCAATGTCAAGGTATTTGATCTTGTATGAAACTGTGGTTATTTATTGCATTATATTTCCTTTCTTTATGATAAAATGTTGTAATTCGTCATTGAAAAAGTTTCATAATAGAAATCAGGAATCTGATTTTTTATGTTAACAATTTCTCATTCTTCTACCTAATTACTAAACACTAACATTTGTCTATAAAAAAATTGTTATTTATATTCATTTTATATATGTTTTTACAAGATTATACACGATTTAGAATTTATTTTTTTAACAGAATTCATTTTATGGATTGGTTAACTTTGAAGTGGTTCTAAAACTCAACTTCATTGATGGTTGTGGCTGCTTATAAATTATCCATTTAAATAGATGTTTTAGTTTATTTTAATGATCGTGTAAATCTAACCTATTTTTTGATATGACCTTACTTTCCATCTAAGGAAAATTAAATATCATAAATGTTTCCAAAGCACCATTTCTCATTTAAAAATAGCTGATTTACTCTTTAAAGGCTAATATCCTAAAAGATTGATTTTTTCATTGATTTTTTATGTATATCTTGATGTACGTGTATCTAAAAATAGATTTTTAAATGAGCTTAATAATTTTGTCTTTAAAGAACATTTGTTCTAGTGAGTGTCTTGCCTAAATTTATACCATTGCAGGTTTTGACTGATTGCTTCAATTTTGGTTAAGATGTTATATTCATTTCTAAAGCTAAGACACAATTCAGTTCTTCAATAATCAAAATATGGGTGGAATGATGCTACTAAGAGAAGTGATATCACTATCTAATTGTGACGAATGTTGTTCAATACAACTAACTTTATCAAGCAATGGTTACAAAACAAATTAAGAATATTAATGAAAATATGCGACATCGATTCTTTAGATTAAAAATGTGTTTAAGAATATAATACATATCACCGACATCGATATGCATATTGTATACTATCACCTTTATTTTTAACTTTTTTGTATTTGTATCGTATATAAGTTTCGATTTGACAAACATTCATCGATGCCATACATTTTAATATTATTACGTATAGAATTCACTTTGTATGATTTAAAAACTGGTTATGAGACTTAAAAAGAGAAAAAATATCTTTTATTAAACTTAACAACATTGTTCATCTTTTTAATTTTACTATTCAATAAATATTATCTCTTCTCTTTCTTCTCTCTCTATCTTTCTTTCATCTTTCACCATTTTCTTCCTCTCACTCCCTTATCTATCTCCTCTTATTTTTTCTCTCTCCTCTCTCTTTTTTGTCTCTCCTCTCTCTTTTTTGTCTCTCCTACATCTGTCATTTCTCTATCTTCTCTTTTTATAATATTATATTATATTTATTTTAAATAATATTATATAAATTTCATATTATTTTATATGTGTTATTAATTGTAATAAGTTATTGTATTCTATTTTATATTTATAATGCTAAAAAACACCTTAATTGTTAATAAGGATCACTTAATAAAATTATTAAAATCTCTTTTATTTATAATTATTTTTTAATATGTATATATAATACTTAAATATTTTTCGAATCTATTGTCTCTGACGAGCCTTCACAACCGACTAAATGCACTTAAGTTTTTTCCTATTACAAACTAGAATGAATTAATGCACTTAAGTTTTTTCCTATTACAAACTAGAATGAATTAAGGATACATTAATGCATGTATATTACCAATTTATCTTTGCTTTAATTGATTAAACACTTTTATTTAATGTAATATATAAACTCCTTGTTGATCACAATAAATGATTTTATCAATTAAATTTGAATCATGTACATCCCTAATTAATGACACAAGTTCCAGTTCACCATTAAGATTAGCTTTTTTGTTCTATATATAATTTTTTATACACAATTATCAGTAAAGTAGAGGTTATATTAATTTCTTGAGTTTGAACACAAAAACTTTATTTTTTTTTATAATTCTTTTGGTGTCTTCTAATCCCCCAATCGAGTTATATATAATTAAGTTAAACTTGTTGAAACCATTGTCCATTCAAGAAACAAATTATACATTTTAACCTTTTAAGTAGTCTTTTGTTTCAAAGACAAATATCATGGCTTCAGGAGGTCCAAATCAGCCTAGAGAGTCAAGCTCAAGTAAGCACTTCACTTCCAATTAATATACATAAACTTGTTAAATATAATGTGTTTTCATTTCTATGAATCATTTGTAAAAACACTTGGTTATACAATTTGATTTTAAAAAATTGGATTTAAAACATAAACTTAAAATATAAAGAGATCAAAGTGGTTGGATAAAGATCAAATGATGTACAATATGGTTTTAAAAAGTTAAATTCAAAACACAAACTTAAAATGTAAATATTTCCACCGATTTACATCTAATGAACAATTATATTGATTTACATCTAATGTATTTATTCTAAATTTAAATCAATTATATTGATTTATGTAAGTCTAGAGGGGATGTTCACTATTAGCTACATTTTATTTTTCTCTTGATGTGTGAAACAAATGTATGAGATTCTTTTTCAAGTGATTGATGTCCAATGTGTGATATTGAAATTTTGTTTTGCAAGTGATTGATGTCTTTATTTCTCCCTCTTCTATAAATAACTTGACATTTTTTTATCAACAGTTTAACCTAGACATGGACTTGCAAAGTAATTTGAGAATGTTGTAAAAATTTATCTTTGATGATCAAATAAAGTAAAACTATTAATAAAAAAAAAAAGAGAGTTAAATTCACCCACTACTAGATATGAACTTGCACGTGAGTTTTTAAAATAAGAGTATATAATATACCCATCCATAATATGTTTTAGTTTTGATATTTATTTTCTTGTAATTTTTTTCCTTTTAATTAAATCTAAATGATTATTATTTTTTTTAAATAACAAATATTATTAATTAATTGTTAATTTTATTAGAGATGAAATTGAACTCGTAACATCCTTATCTCTCTAAAATGATTACCATTTGACTATATGTTTTGTACTCAATATTCAATTTCAATGGGTTTTCTTAGAGGAAGTTATTTTTTTTTCTTTTCAAATTTCTCATGAAAAACGTATAAACCATTTGTTCTTCTCATGGGTTTGTTATAAAGAATTAAAACTACAACACAGATGTACTTTTTCCAAAGTATGCGAGGTTCTTGTTTTGTCCTCTTGTGACTTGTGAGTTTTAGAATATGAGTTGGAATTGTTGACAAAAAAAAAAGACTATTCCTAAGAATTTCCTTTGAAAAAGCTCAAATATAATTTCAATTATTGCATCTCTTTTAGTAGATTTAATTAATTGGATTAGTTAATTTAGTCTGATTATTGATTGCAGTTAACTACATGATTATAATTTACATATGGGATGGTATTTTATTTTAATGAATATTAATGGATCTATGTAAGTAGGTAGTAGCTATAACAAAAAAAGAAAATTTAAACATCACAAGAATTATTTAAGTATAATAAAATCATATATTTAAAAAATAAAGAAAACAATTAGTATATATATATATATATATATTATTTGTTTATTGAAAACATCATCACGCTGTTTTCAATTAATATACTTCATTATGTTTCTTTCCAAAATAATAATGAAATAAAATAAGAATATTTGATTAAATTTTTTAAAATAAAAAATAGGCTAAATTACATTTGTGGTCCTTTAACTTAATTTTAGGTAACGTTTTAGTCCTTTATTTTTTTTTTTCCGATTTAGTCCTTTATTCCTAAAAATATCAAATAAAATATGAAAATATGAGTTTATTTGAAGATTTGCGTTACGAATTTGATGAAATATATATTATATTGAAGAATATAATTAATTTGATGAGTTTTGATTGAATTTTTTTTTTTGAATTTTTGTATATAAAAGGATATCATTGTTGAAATTTTAAAACATAAAATATCAAATTGTCACTTAAAATTAAAATAAAGGACCAAGTCGGGAAAAAAAAAAAGATAAAGGACTAAAGCGTTACCTGAAATTAAGTTAAAGGACCACGAATGTAATTTAGCCTAAAAAATAATTTAATTTAAACACACATTAATTTAGTACACCAATGTAAATAATTACAAAAATTAACTATTTTTTGTGTTGTTAGATTTAATGAAGAAGGAGGAGGTGCAAGCAGCTGATTTGAGGGTGCGAGAAGAAATTATCCGACCGTTACCCATTACAAATGTTCAAAGAATCATGCGTCGAATGATTCCAAAACATGGAAAGATAAGCGATGAAAGCAAGGAATGTATGGTTGAATGTGTTTCTGAATTCATTAGCTTCATTACTACTGAAGCTAATTATCACTGTAAATTGGATCATAGAACCACAATTACTGCTGAAGATTTGATCAATACTATGAGAAGATTGGGTTTTGATTTTTATGTTGAGGATTCTACGCGCTACATTCAACGCTATCGTCACATTGAATGTGGTGCTAGTGTGGGTCCATATGTTGAACAAACATGTGGACCCACACACAAAAATATAGCACCACCGTCGGTGCTAGAGACTTTTCAAGATCATGACTTACCAATGGATCCAATTGTGTTTCCAGACCCAAGAGAATTATTGGGTGCAATTGTTGGAGATGAAGAATTTTGTGGTAGTGACAACTCAAGTGATGGAAGCTTTGATCTTGATGCTTTTCTTAATAGTGATGACTGATTGATTTCTTTGATGAGTGAGATGTCATTGGAGTAAGATAATGTCTTCATTAATGAGTTCCAAATATAAGTTTCTCTATAATAAAAATGATAAATCACTATGCGGAATATATATTTTATTTTATATTATATATGTTAAAGAATCTATATTTAAGATTTTATACTTTTAATATAAA
Organism: Cicer arietinum; assembly: GCF_000331145.2. NCBI lineage: Eukaryota > Viridiplantae > Streptophyta > Magnoliopsida > Fabales > Fabaceae > Cicer > Cicer arietinum. The sequence goes on from NC_021161.2 coordinate 51,660,040, forward strand.
TTTTGCTGATTTATGTAGAAATTTACTGTACACTTTTTTTTTTAATAAGATAGTAGTTGTATCCACCAGACTATTTTTTTGGATTTTTGTACAGTCTTCCCAAATTTTTTGTATTTATTTTAATTTTAAAAATGTTTTAGAGTTATGCTATTATAGTGTCACTCAAACTAATTGTGATACATTTTCATTATATTTTTTCTTAAAACAAAATATTTTATGAATATTATCATTATTAAATACTACCTTTGTATAAAATCTAATTCAACTGATAAATACCGATATTGTTATATTGCATATCACATATAGAGTTCACACTCGATACTTCGCAATTGTGTATAAATTTCTTTATGTTTATTCTCTAGACCAAAAAAAGTATACTATTTCTGGCCCTAATTAAAATAAATTTTTGGAGATATTTTTGGTTTCATTTACAAGGAATTTGAGACTTTTAAAATGTATTTATTATTTAAATTACTTTTTATCTTTATTTAATGTATGTCTTATAAATATTAAATATTAGTGGATATATTTAATATTTCAAACTTTTTTATAAAAAATATATTTATAAAAATATTTAAAAGTGATGATAATAAATAAGTTAATTGATATTATTTTTTATTTTTCTTTTTATAATTAGGATTAGAGTAAGTATTTAAAAAAAACTCTTTATTAAATGATTTTTTTGTATTAACTCTATTAATCCAGGATGAGTTGAGTTCATTATTTATTTGGCTATTTCGGTTTCTCTTTTATCTAACTAAAATCCAAAATTGAAGTCAAAGAAAATTAAATTATTTACTTTTAATTAATTCATTGTACCACTATGCAAGTAGTTATCCTTAAGATCATGTTCATTATGATAGTTTTGAGATGTATCAAAATATTTGAATCTATCATTATCACATTACACTTTTATATAATAATTTTAATAAATAATATTTTTTTGTAAATTATTTAAAATGAATAAATTAGCTAAATAAATTTAAAATATATCAGATTATTAAATAATTTATATATTGTAATTTAAAAGTATTTATAAATAACTTAAATTTTAAAATAATTGATATTTATAGTTTTTAATTTAAAATAATTTATTATATTTTAAAATAAATAAAAAAACATTTCAGATTAATAAATTTAAATTAATAAAAATAAATTATAAATTACTAATTCTAAATTATTTTAAGCATAGTATTTAATAAATTACTAATTTTAAAGTATTATAAATTATAAACTAAAGAAATGGAGGTTCTCAAACCCGGTTATATTACAAGAGTGGGAATATGTGACATTTTCTCTTTGATATGATAAATGGCTCCCGAACGGGAGAATCTGTGATCAAATATCTCTTGTCGAGGAACAAGATATTAACCTACATGTTGATGATGTATGTCACTACGGTAATTAGAACTTTAATGATATTTCCGCTAAAAGCTAGTTTCAATAATACCATTGTGACTGTTGGGGTGATTTCTCTTCCCTTAGAAATTAAGATGAATATGAAAAATATCTTTGTTAATGAAGATTCAAGTGATATTCTCGTTTTGGGGTCGTCTATCTCAGATACCTACACAACCAAATCGACTTACTATTGGTTAATATTGGGATCTAATCCCTTACAAATTCACGATATGGTTTGGTCTTGGATTTGAAAACTCAAATTACCTGAGATTGTTCGTCATTTTGTGTAGATTATTATGCATGAAAAATTACCTATCAACTATACTCGCTTTACTCACCATATCGTTAGCTATAGATGTGGTGCAATAATTGAAACAACTTTGCATACTCTGAGGGATTGGCCCAAGGCCATGCAGGTTTGGAATTATCTTAATTTTCCATCTCACATTCATTTTTATGAAGATGATCTTATCATCTGGTTAAACAGTTGATGATTACGGACTTCTTTTTCTCACTTGTTGTTGGATGATTTTGAAGAATCTTTTATTGATGACAATCACTCTCTTTGGTATATTCTGAGCCAAATTAGTACTCTCTTTCACTCCATCATGAAGATGTTTGGTGGTTCTAATAAGGTTTCGATCCCTAATCTTGTTTCTTGGCAACCTCGCTTAGAGAATATGGTTAAATCAATGTTGATGGTAGCTCAGCTGGCAATCTGAGGCAAGTTTGGTGAGCTTCTCATAAATTGGATTGTAGGTTTTGCTGGTAGTTGTATGTTCACTTCTAAAATTTAATGTTGAACTTCAAGCCATCTCACATGGTTTCGATATTGCTTGAAATCATGAGTTTATAAATGTGATTTGCGAATCTAATTCTTTAAGTGCGTTGCAGTTTATTTAAGAGGGTGTGTTGCCTACCCATCCTTATGCTTCTCTTGTGAAGTATATTCGCTCTTTGATCTCCAAAGATTGACAGATAGTTCTCACTCACACCTTACGTGAAGACAAAAATGTGCTGATTGGTTTGCTAAATTGGGTGTTTCGTAGAATTGAGAGAGTTTTCAGTTTGTCCCTCCTCTATGTCAAGTATTTGTTTAAAAAATATCTCAAAAATACTTATTTAAAAAATAAATGTGAAAATATAATTTTAAAAATGATGCAGTTATTTCCTTAAAATTTTAAATTTTCATCTTTTCCACACATAATTTCACCAATATTTCCTTTTTTGATTAAAGAAAAAGCAAATGAAGAGCAGTAGTAATTGCTGATATGGTAGTTAGGATATATTCCAGTAAAGTAATTATAAGTAGTAGGAGTACATTCAAGTAGAAAGAG
>NC_021161.2:51662878-51696778 GCF_000331145.2 Cicer arietinum
AAAGAGTGTTGACATTCAAGTAGAACGATTGTTTCTCTTCTGTGAGGAGCTTAGTTCTGGTTCATTTTTTAATGGGAGCACACTAGGCAAGTCTCTTTTGAGTGATCAATATAATTCTTCTGGTTTCTCTTTTAATCATTTCTCTGATGTATCCATTACTATATTGGTTTGTTTCTTCACAAACTCAATAGAAAAATGAGTAAACCAAAAACCAAGATGTTGCCTAGATTGGCTAATAATAGCACCAAACTCATCCACACCTGAACATTAATATCATCCACCACAGATTTTCAATCCAATTCACACACGATGTTATGAATTTGAAGCTCGAAATCGAATGTGCATCTATGTTACACTTCATCATACCTCTTGACGGTTTCTTCCATACAATTCCACTTCCACCATGTGACATATGAAGTTATTACGAGCTATAACTTGAATTATAATCTTCAAAATACGGGGATTATTTATTTTCCCAACCACTGAATGGTTCAAAAATGCTGACAACATATTACTAAGATTAATATCAGTGTCTTACTGGTATTTTGATTCTTCATTTGTGATTGTACTCAAGCTTCAACAATTCTCTTAAATTTTGCATTTACCATGTGAATTATGGAATATTTATTTATCTGCAAGTTTACAACACCAAATTAACTGTTCATTGAAAACTAGCCTCGTATGTAGCTACTAACTAATGACTCTTGCATGGAAAATAAAGCAATATGATATCCAATGTATAGGAGTTATTTGTCATCTGAGTTCATGTATAATTTATGGTCACCGATATAATCAATCACTTCATCTGCTGTAAGGTATTTTATCGATAATTGACTTGCAATGCAATCCCTGAAATTAGTAAGGGAAAAAGAAAAGCACAATAAAATTGAAAAGTGTCTCCTTAATTATTAACTCTTAAAGTAAACAAGGCCATAGTATTACCTTATTCTCGTTGAGCTGATTTGATTTGGTACTAGTTCATCTACAACTTCGATATTTGCCTAAAACATTGTAGTGGCAAATTTAAATACAAATAAAAGCTTATTCTCATTCTAAAAGCTTTTAATCAAAAAGCATGGAAAAAATTGCTGTTAGTATCAAGATAAAGTCCGGTGTTGCAAATTGCGTTTCAGAATAATTGCAAGATAAAGTTCGGTCCCACAAATTGCGTTTCAGAGTAATCTTCAGTCGTCACAGCCACAAAAAGTACAAAAACAGAGGTTACTTATCACTTCTAAATTTTAACCCTTCAATTCGAAACCCCCCATAGCAAAAAGATTTCATCAGCCTATAGTTTGATTTTTATGTGGTCAAAGTGAAAAACAAGAAACAGAAATTTCAAAATGTCTACATTTCATTTTATACACAAATAGACAAATACAGCCAACTTGAAAGGCGATGTACCTGATTCTCATTCAAAATTTGATCATCAGATATAGTCTTCTCAACATCCTGTCCTTCTCTGCGAATGCAGACTACTCCATAATCTCTGCATATACTCTTAACCTGAAGTACAAATAAAATAACAAAATTATAGTTCATTTTTCCACAACCAATGCCTTATATCTACGTTAGAAAAAGAAAAATGTCCCAACTTATTAACCATCCTAACTCTAACAATAACATCATCAAAAAATCATTTCAATTCCTCTGGTGGAGTTTATGTGTAGCGAAAAGGTACTCTTTGCTCTAAGTATAAACGATATTAAATTTATCTGTTCTATGTAATTCATAAGTACCTGGTCGGGAATCCAGATTCCAGGAATGCCAAATGAATGGAGGAGATCAGAACCACAAACAAGCATGACCTTGAGGGATTCTACACTAATCAATACAAAAACAAGTTATTTTATTGCTCTAACATCATCATCAGAAACATGTATACAAAGATATCAAAGCTTAGCACAAAACTTAATCAAATGAAAGAAACTCTTAAATATTAATGCATTTTTTAGACTACGGTTGCATCCTTGGACACTGGACATACAGATCACTTTTGAAGGCTGTAGTACCATACAAAACCAAAAAGACCAACCAATTATGTGTCCCATAGCACTATGAAATTTAAAAAGTACTAGTGCTAATATATCACCTAGAACAAGAGGGACGAAAATATGCTCTAACATTAGATAACACATATTACTTTTTTAAGAAAGAAAACATTTGTATATGAACAACTAATTCCAAGCACTACATTTTTTTTCTCAAAATTTCATCAGTAGTAGGGTTTCGCATTCGTGTAACCAGTGTTTCAACATTAAAAGAGATTAAGAAAGCCGGTGTTTCTTCTTTCACTAGTTTTTAGGTTATGATAGGGAAGGGGGAGCGTTCTAATAAGGTAATTAGACTAACATGCTTTCATTGAAAACTTGTCAGTCAAGCATACCTCTAGATACCAACCCTGTCTCACAAATAGAAGTGTGGACTCTGGACAGGACAGTTAAAGTGCGTTGATATGTGCTTTGATTTGCCTGTAGGAGTTTATAACCATATTAAAAGGAAATGTAAGAAATCAGGACAGCCAGGCAGATATAGTTCTCGCAATGCATGTGATATCAAACTTTCTAAAAAATTTAAATGTTTAAATTGACGTTTTCTACATGCAAAAAGAATAGGAAGACATGTGCAATATAGCAGATAGAAAGAGTAATGTACCTCCCATGGATCAACCATTACAAATTTTGAACTTTTGCAGGCTAGATGACATAATTGTATTCGATGGTCAGCAGATATTAGGTTCTGTATCAGAATATAAGTGAAAGATGATTAGAAAAAACTGAAACTGTGAAATTTATATTATCACTTGACATAGGAAGATAGAATAAAAATCATGATTACATTGAAAATGTTATTACATCTAAAACCAATTATGTGTGTTCACTCAATAGCTTAATTTTTTAGGATAGTTGGTTCATGATATAGTATAAAAGTCTACATTATCAAGTGGTCTAGAGTTCATGATATAGTATAATAGTTAATTAAAAGTTTAACTACAGAACAAAATTTGGTGAGCCAATGCATTGTCCATGCTTTAAGTCCAAAGGGCTCTTGTTTGAGAAGGTGTACAAGACAAAAACCATTCATGCACTTTCGCCTAATAACTTGACGCTTTTGATAGTTGGCTCATGTTCTTGTCTAAATGTTGAGGAGAAAAATAATTTAATGAATGTTTTAATTTTTAAACATCAATCAATAGATTTCACATTTTCAACTGTATAACTTCAGTGTACCCCACAAGCCAAGCATGTATTTTTCCTTATTCAATAATTTGATTTTCTTACAAGTTTTCAGAGACATGTACGGATATAATATAGTAAGGATCTTTTCCCCTCTATTAGACAACAGCATACCTTTTTCTTGTATGCATCATTTACAGGTGACATGTAACCTCCAAGTACACAGTAGCCTTTGGAATTCAATGCATCTCTTGCAAGCTCTATGGCAAAACAATACCAGACAAGCAGAAAATAAATAAACTTGAAAATTGAAGCACTCATAAGTCAAGAAATTGTGCCAAAGACATTCCATCAAGTGGTACTTAAAAGTTATTTTTGAAGGAATATTCTACAAGTATGCATCTCTCTCCCCTTTACCTTCATTTGCACAGTACAAACACAGAGATCATAACTTAATGCAGTTAATAATAAAAGGAAGTCAACACAGATCCTATGGAAAAACAACTGTCCAACTCTTTAGAATGTTGTCGGCAAGCTTATTTCAATAGCAATTATTGCATGTATTTTATCTGTATCGTATAACATTGATTCTGAATTACACTGAACCCTACATAGAGTATATTTCTATTCATGGTTAACATGTGTTTAAGCAAGAATTTCAGCATTGTAAGTTTCACATACTTCTAACTGGAAAACCACTGTAAATGGTTAATGATTATCATACCACACATCTACACTATTCAAGCAACAATTTCACTCTTAATATTTTTTCACACGGTGAATCTGAAATGTTATTTTTCCCGGTTAATTCCACTGCACTCAAACGCAGAAAAAGAAAAACGTCATATCATTTAACAAATCAATATGTTGAAGAATGAACTTAAAATCGAGATGTACATTCTTTTTTATTAGAAATGGTTAGAATCATTTAGATTTGACTACCAAAACAGTCATAGATGTCTAAGGGGCGGGCAATGAGATAACAATTTGCCACAAAGCAAGCTCCATGAAACGAAAACTAACAAAACAATCAAAGCTTCAAATGCAACTCACCAAACATGCGTAAATGCATGAAAGTAGGTGGATTAAAGCTTCCAGTTGCCACCAGTATTACATATATTTTGCCACTGCAGAAAGAAGGTGTCATAATTCAAAATAAGTTCAATAGAAATCTCACTTAAACAAACTAATAATAATAGGTAAACATACTTGGTTGTGTTTCCGGGGGAGGGTTCATTACTAATCAATTCTAGAGCTAATTTATCCAATGGCAATGGAACATCCATGACCTGAAATCAACAGGCACAAACAATAACAAACTATGTAGCACTGACACATCAAATTAAAGGTGTATCCGGTGTCTGACACAGTGGCGAAGCTTGACCGATAATTTTGGGGTGGCCGACATAAAAACATCTGAACCTTATATGCAACATAAAACACTTATCTAAATCAATCAATTTTTTTACTCTTCTTTATTCTCACAAACTTATCTAAATCAATCAATTTAAGAAACATAAAACATCTTATATGCAAAAAAAAAACTAAAACACTTTATATGGACAAAAAAACTCAGACAAAAATGCAACAAAACTCAAACACCTTATGTGCAACACAAAAACTCTAAACAAAAATCATAATTGAAACTCTAAATCAAAATTTCAACTCCAAATCAAAGCTCCAAACTCAACAGTAACAAAATAAACTCTCAATTTCATGATAACTGAAGAACATAAGCAAAAAGTTGCACTAACAAAATCAAAACTAACAAAATAGAAATCCGAATTCCAAATCAAAACAAACAAAAATCAGAACTAACAAAATAGAGAGGTGAACAGAGAGGCAAGAGCGACGAACAGCCACCGCCACGGAGTGACACACCACAAATGAAGTTTTTTAAGCTAAAATTAAGATGTATCCATAAATCTTCAAAAGAAAAGCAAGTTAAAGCTAGTTGAGCAATTAATATAGGTTGAACATGAAGAGAAAAACAAGTCCACTAATGAGCTTAATCACGAAGAAAGTCAACATTTTTCAATCAAACTAAAATCAATGAGAAGGAGATGCAGTATCACGCAAAATGTAAAATCAATGTACTCATGAGTATAGTGGTTTTGAATATGAACATAAGAAAGAGAATTTGAAATGAATTATGATTGTAATTTAGATCTAAATCAAAGTGTTAAACAAGACATTAATACTCACCGCCGCTGCAAATCCGAGAGGGAGGGAGAGGATTAAAAGAAGCTAGGGGAGAGTTCGATAGGAAAAAGCGCGTTAAGCAAAAGCAAATTGCTGAAACGTGCTTGGGAAGGTATAAACTATAAAGAATCAACTTTTACCACACCACACATAATTTTAATTTTGGAAGTTATACTTCTTCAAAGGATAAGAACGTTTTATTAAAGTTTGCAAAGTTATGTTTTATTAAATTTTATTTTATAAATTCAAGTTTTTTTAAATAAGTTTGCTCCAGTGGAATTCTTTTCAAATGGATATTTGACTATATAATTTGTTTGAATTATATTTAACTCTATAATTTTTATAAGAGTATAATGGTAAAAAACACTCCCTCAAAAGAGCAAAAGAAGAATGAAAAGTATCAAAGCTTACGTTCCAACTCAAATTTGGTAATTTGGTTTGGCTAAGTCTAGCGTAAATTACACTTAAAGTTTGTTTTTACGAGTGCGTTCACAATTTAAGTGATAATTAGTGGTTTATGTATTTTTTTGGTATATGGGATTTGGAATACGATAATAAATCAAACACATGTTAAGTATAACGTAAATCTATACATTATAATAAAGCAAAGATGATAATATGGCAAGTTTGCCACGTGTCAGCCAAATAGAGTGTTAGGAATATATTAAATTTCTATTAATAGAAATAATACTTCATCGTGCAGATTTTGTTTTTAATAATAAAATTAAACTTCAATTACACGACCTTATACATGTGTCCGTTGAGAAGTTAATGGCAAAAAAAAAAAGATTTTATTAAAAATAAAATACAATACACCACGACTGACATTTTTTAAAGGTAACTGTTTTTTAAACACTACTTTATCAACTACCGCTTCAAGTTAATTTAATTAAAAAATTTATAGCCAATTAAAAAATTAAAAATAAAATACAATACACCACGACTACTTTGACAGTTTTTTGAAATTTAAACACTACTTTATCAACCACCGCTTCAAATTAATTTAATTAAAAAATTTATGGCCAATTAAAAAATTAAAAATAAAATACAATACACCACTATTTAGACAGTTTTTTGAATGCAAGTGTTGTTTAAACACTACTTTATCAACTACCGCTTCAAATTAATTTAATTAAAAAATTTATGGCCAATTAAAAATAAAATAAAATACATCATGCGTGAGTTGAAAAGTTAGTGGCCAATTAAAAAAAATAAAAGAATGAATTAAAAATAAAATACACTACACCACTACTTACGTTTCACCGTTGAGAATTTAGTGGCTTACTTTTCACCATTGAAAATTTAGTGGAACACTTTTTGGAATTGTTTTTTAAACACTAGCAACCACCTCTTCAAATTAGTTTATTTTATTTTATTTTAGAAATTCTTTTAATTCCCTCATACTTTCTTTCTTAATTCCCGTACTCCGTAAACCGTCTCTCTTCAATACTCTCTCATTTTTTGTTTCTCTATTATAAATATCATTCATATTATCTCGGTATATACAATTCCTTTTTTAAATTTTCTTTACCAAAACTTTGTTATTCATCTTTATCCAATGTCAGTCTGAAACAAAAATTATATTTCGTTGCTTCAATTTCTTCATCAAAGTTTGTTGCTTCAATTTCTCCAAAAAATGAGTCATGAAATTTGGTTGTTAGAGTTGTGCGACTGTGGTTTCTGTCTTGATCTCCTCAATGTCAAACAAAACTTTTATGCAATGGAAATAGTACTGAGATTCGCGAGTTTCTATTTCTCGATATGAGATTAATATTGCTGATGGAACTATGTATTTGTTCGTGCTTCTAACAATTTTCTCGAGTATACGTTCACACGACTTACTTAAATGGTAAATTTTTTTTAATCTTATTTTATTTTATTTATAAAAAAAGATTACTATTTTGTTATGTATATATATATTTTGTATTGTTTATGTTTCTTAATTTTGTCTCAAAAAATTGGAAATTTGTATATGTATATTTCTATCCTCTTATATAACATTTGTATACGTATATTTGTCTTAATAATTTATTTAAGTAAATATAAAATTTATTTAGGCTTCTTAACACGAATTCAATTAAATTTCCAGAATATTGAAGAGAAAAATAATAATTTATTTAAGAAAATATAAAATTTATGTATAAATTAAAAAAACAATTCATTTCATCGATTCATTGAAAGTAGTGATTTTTCAAACTTCAAACACTATTTTATCAAATTTAAAAACTACTATACTATACATTTTATATTCAAAGGATTCCTGAAAGATTAATGAAGACTAATATGCAAATTCAAAGATAAAAGATACTCATAATTTTTATGTGTATTGTAATTTTTTGTTTGTAATAGGAAAATTATTTTTCTTTAGTATTTTGTGAGTAGTACTAAAATGAAATATATTTTGCCACTTGATACAGCAAAATTTATATTAATTCTTAAATGTCATGTATTTCATATAAATAACATATTTTGAATAATAAAAATAAAAATTCATTATTAAGTTACTTACTCATCTTTACATTTACTAATTTACTTATTTTATATATGTCCGTGTCCATTATTTAAAAAAATTTATTTCATCTAATCTAATTATTTAATTTAATTTTTTTAATAATTATTATTTTTATTTGTTTAAAATTAAAAGTATTGCTTTATAATAAGTTTTTTGGAAAGAAAAAAGATTATGTGTAGAATAAAAAAATAAGGCATCTGAGTAAGATTAAAGAATGGTGTTAGAGTCATACTTTTTATTAATAACATTTAGTCTATAAAAAAGTAGTTTTTAAGTTAAGTTAAAATTAGATTTTTTTTATTGTAAATTATTTTTTTTAAGTCAATTTATTTTTTTAATGTCAATAAAATTTATAAAATTTAATATATATATATATATATATATATATAATATAACCATTTATTTATTAAAATCGTTATTTCCGTGCGGACGCACGGGTTACAATCTAGTGTCTATTTATATATGAAAAAGTACTTTTTTTAGAGGTATTTTTGGAGGGAGGATTTTAGAGAAGGACAAGATTACTTATTTTCTTTTATAAATTAAGAAATGTTATCATCGGCCATGTTATCCTTTCAATTTTTTCTAAATTTCAAATATATATTAAAATATAAATTTAATCATTGTCAATAAAAAAATACACATAATTTATCTTAAATTGTATTTGGATATTTGCATTTTTTTAATTCTTTCATTTATACAAAACTTCATTTTTTGAAACATACACAAATTTATTTTCATTTCCCCAGAAAGAAAAATATATTTTTTCGTGTTTCTTTTTTTCTTTCTAATATCTCATTTTCTAAAAAATATTATTAATTTATTATTTTTTTAAAATTATATACTAATATATCTATTTTTTTTAAATGACGACTTCTTTAAAGAAGTCCGCGTTTGTAAATGTGATTTCCTTAAATAATTTTTTGTTTTATAAAAAAAACCAATTTTATTTTCAAATTAAAAAAAATTATATATAATATAATTAATATAATTCATAAAAATACATAAACACAAATTTTAAATTACATAAATTGACTAAAATTGTCTGTAACATTTTAACAATGTTTTCGAGCATGACCAGTTAACCAACGTAGTCCGCATTTTCTTGACACTTTTTCAATTTTTTTTATCGATACATCTTGTTATCACTTTTTCATACCGCTGAATAACAGGTTTGTTAGTAATATATGCATAAGAAAAAATAAAATAATAGAAATAAATTAACGTTTTAATATATTACATTGTTAACGGTCATGTGATCAGTTTTTTATCGATATCCAACGGTATTATAACAAGGTGTGTCGTCAAATTTTATATTATTTTATAATATGAAAAAGTGAAATTAATTGAAAAAATGCAAAGAAAATGCAGATTATGTCGGTTAACTGGTCATACTCAAAAACATTATCCAAATGCTACAAGCAACTCTAATCAATCAATGTAATTTAAAATTTGTGTTTAAGTATTTTTATGAATTATATTAATTATATATATTTTGTAATTTAAAAAAAAATTGATTTTTTTTTGTTGAAAAATGACTTAAAGAATTCGTCTTTGCAAACGGTTTCTTTGAGAAATTCGCCATTTGCAAGAGGGACTTGTAAGAGAGAAAAAAAAAATAGTATATTGATATATAATTTTGAAAAGGGAGTAGATTGATAAATTTTTTTAGAAAATAGACTATTGAAAAAAAAAAAAATTTTTAGTACATCCAATGTCATATAATAGGAGTTAGCTCTTGCTAAAAAATATAATAGGAGCTGGAAAAAGTTCCTCCGTGATTGAATGAATTTTTGGGGGTAGAATTAACAAGACCCCAAGGTATTTCATTTAACATGGGTCGCATAAAATCTAGTTTGGGCTGGTCCCTCTCTAACAATAAACTTCGAAATTTACCTTTCCTATTAACACCCCCTGTTGAGGACAACACTTTTCCTATTAACAGATTCATAAAATTAAAACCGTTTAAACCGAAACTAACTAACTATTCCCGCGTCCACACTCTTCATTCTTGTTCTTTCACCAACCATGAAGCATCACATCAAACCAACCTTCTTAACACTCTTCTCCACCTTCTTCCTCGCCGCCACCGCCGCCAACCTCCAATTAGACTTCCCTTATTTCACCGCCGACAACACCAACCTCACTTTCATCGGCGATTCCTCTCTAAGAAACGGCCTCGTTTCCTTAACTAAACCCACTTATAGTACTGGTTCAATTGTTTACAAAAACCCAATTTCTCTCTTCGACAAATTAACAAACACCACGTCTTCATTCTCCACAACTTTCTCTTTCTCCATCACTAACCCAAACAACCCCACTTCCTTTGGTGATGGCATCGCTTTCTTCCTCTCACCCAACAATCTCTCAACCTCATCTTCATCTTCTTCTTCTTCTCGTTCTTCTCCTTTTGGTCTTCCTACAAATTTTGTTGCTGTTGAATTTGATACTCGTTTGGATCCTCGTTTCAATGACCCTAATGAGAATCATGTTGGTTTTGATATTGATACGTTGAACTCTCTTAGAACTGTTGATCCTATTTCCAATGGGATTGATCTCAAGAGTGGAAATAGTATCACTTCTTGGATTGATTACAAGACTGATCATAATTTGCTATCTGTTTTCTTGAGCTATTCTCATATTAAGCCAATTGATCCTCTTTTGTCCGTGACCGTTGATCTTTCGGAGTATTTTAGGGATAATGAATTTGCTTACGTTGGTTTTTCTGCTTCTGCTGAAAAAAGTACTGAACTTCATCACATTGAAAGTTGGAGTTTTTATACTTTTGGATTTCAACCTGCAAGACCCAGGTTGCATTCTCACAATGTTTCGGATAATTCTGTTAGTGTAACTACTGGGAATGAGATGAATGTTCGCCGGCCGCATTCTTTTTTGAAGAAGAACAAGAGGTTTGGTGTTGGTTTTGCTGTTGCTGGTCCTGTTTTTTTCTGTGTTGTTTTTTCTTTGTTGGGGTATTATTCTATTTTGAAATGGAAAGGGATGAGAAAAGGGCAAAAGAATTTTGAAACGGGGTTTGTTGCTTGTCCTAGACAGTTTGATTACAGAGAATTGAAATCGGCTACAAGAGAATTTCATCCTAGTAGGATCGTCGGTCATGGTTCGTTTGGTACTGTGTATAAAGCTTTCTTTATATCTTCTGGAACCATTGCTGCTGTGAAAAGGTCAAGGCATTCTCATGAAGGGAAGACTGAGTTTCTTTCTGAATTGTCCATTATTGCTGGTTTAAGGCACAAGAATTTGGTTCAGTTGTTAGGTTGGTGTGTCGAGAAAGGAGAGTTGCTTCTTGTTTATGATTTCATGCCTAACGGAAGCTTAGACAAGATGCTTTACAAAGAACCTGAAAGAGGGAAATTGTTGAATTGGTCTCATAGAGTTAACATTGTTGTTGGTTTGGCTTCTGTTTTGGTTTATCTTCATCAAGAATGTGAGCAAAGAGTGATTCATAGGGACATTAAAACTGGGAATGTTTTGCTGGATGGAAATTTCAACCCTAGGTTGGGTGATTTTGGATTGGCTAAACTCATGGATCATGATAAGAGTCCTGTTTCAACTTTAACTGCTGGAACAATGGGGTATCTTGCACCAGAGTATCTTCAATATGGGAAAGCTACTGATAAAACTGATGTTTTCAGCTATGGTGTGGTTGTGCTTGAAGTGGCTTGTGGAAAAAGGCCTATTGAAAGAGAGGGTCCAAAGATGGTTAATTTGGTGGATTGGGTTTGGGGTTTGTATTCTGAAGGGAGGATAATTGAGGGTGCTGATAAGAGGTTAAATGGTGAATTTGAGGAGGAAGAAATGAGGAAGCTTTTGATGTTGGGATTGAGTTGTGCTAATCCTGATAGTGCTGAGAGACCAAGTATGAGAAGGGTGTTGCAGATTCTCAACAATGAAGCCGTGCCATTTGCTGTACCAAAAGTGAAGCCAAGCCTTACATTTTCAACTGATTTGCCATTGACTATTGATGAGATTGTTTCTGATGATGGTGGTGGTTATGAAGAGTTCAATACAAGCCAGTCTATGTGTGAGATTAAAATTGACTGAAAAAGTTGTTGAACTTATTCATTTCATTCTTTTTACTTGTAAAGTTTCTATTCTGTAGTTTGAGTAAGTAAGCACTAAAAAGAATAGACTAGTCATAGTTCATTGACAGTAGTTCAGTGCCAATCTATTGAATTTCATGGTGTAAGGATAAGGTGTATTTCAGCTGCAGATGTATTAGTTTTGGTATATACAAAAATTGACAAGTTTCATTCCAGTAACAAACAGCTTAGTGTTTTTCCTCAATTTAGATGCTCCCTCAAAGTCTTGAGGTGTTGAAAACTACAAGTGTCCAAAATTGGAAAATTGAAACAAGTGTCTGTAATTTTTAATGTCAAATCAGCATGTTAATAATCTGGGCCTTGACCCTTTTCATTTTCATCAAAGTTGGCTTTTGATGTTTTAAATTTTTTGGTCTGCAAATAAACTCTAAGCAAAGTTGGCTCAGAACTTTCTATATAAATTGACATCTAGTGCAATGCAATTGAGCAGTGTTCATAACCCATTATCCACATTTTCATAGGAATCAGATGCAGAAAAATAACATTTTATTCTTGAGACTTCAATATGGACTAATAATAGAACAGAATTTCACACCCATGTTGACCACAAGTTTGAGGCAGTTTCAAGGAATAGGAAGTTACGGTTGAAAAAACTATCAAAGAGAGTTGAAGCTTTAAAATACCTAAAACATGAGAAATGATCGGTTGTGTTGTAAAAATCATACAAGGCACTAAGGATATAATTAAAAAAAGATATATGTTGATTTCTTTAAAAGTATGGAAAAATAATATAAAATAATTTGTTTCATTATGTCGGTGTGATTTTTTTGGGTCCACATGCATATGTGAGTCTGGTGGGCATAAATTGAAGTATAACTCTCTCCAATTAACAAAAATTTGACTTCTTTTGAATATTAAAATCTACTTAATGATTATAACTCTTGAATTGGTTGATTTGAAGGTGCACGTGTACCAACTTTGACATCTATTTTTAATATGCACTTGACTCTGACTATATGCATATATATAAATAGACACACCATTTCTATTCTATTGTATCATTCAAAAAGAAATATATTAATCAAGGAAAAATATGAAGTCCAATATCCTTGTTTTGTTCCTTGTCTTCTCTCTTCTCATGGTAAGTTTTTCTCTATGGAAGTTCTTTTCATTTTATTTTTATTTTCTTATTCAATTAATTAAATAACTCTGTTATTATTTTTTGAAATTTTATTATCCATGGCGAAATGATAGGTTGGTAACTTGAGCTATGCAAGAAAAGATGTTGGAGAGTATTGGAAGAATAAGATGAATGAGCAAGCTATGCCAGAAGCAATTAAAAACCTTGTTCAAGTTCAAAAACAAGACCATTTTGTTAGGGACTTTGATGTACATCCTAATATCATATTATATCATACACATGTCCATGAGAAACAGGAGAAGCCTTTGGCACCTTAAGTAAGGAGCTTAGAGTCGTTGTTACCAAAAAGGTTTGAAGTTAAACCTTATAAAACTAATAAACTATAAATTAGATTCTTAAATATATGTAGCCACCAAGGCATTTGTTATGACTATATGAACTATGTCATTATTTGAAATTTAAAATGTCATTTATGTATTGGCTTCTAGAATTCTATTATGTATGCCCATAAATAAATAAAAAAATATCTTCCCTATTGCTAACTTCAGTGTTTGAGAATTAAATCTCTATGAATTAATAATATTGGGACCGTAAATTTTTATTTATTTATTTAGATAGCTATTAATTAGTTAGTCAATTAATTAATTAATTAATTAAACGACTGTTTCTTAATTTCAAATTCCTCTTGATAGTGTTATGTTAATTATAGGTAGTGTCGTTTCTAACGTACATTAACAATTAACTTTACAATGATAATAGACTTAGCTTGAAATTCCAAAATAAGCAGTTAAATCTCAAATACAAGCTCATTGTGTTTAAACACTATAACTATCATTAAGGATTATCAACATTTCGTTCCTCTAACATATGTACTTGTTTTAAGGATTATCGATTCATTATATTCTCGTCCGGAAGTGTTTGATGAAAGTGGAATTGTTGATAATCTCATCCAGGGTGGTCCCTTAAGATTTTGAGAGTATGCACTGTAATGCGAAACTTAGCTACGACCAGCAGAGTCACGGTTATCTTAAAATTTTATTCTTTGTTAAAAATATATATATGCACAATAATGTTTATCTATAATATATGATATATATAATTAATTTATCGTTAATAATGTTAAATTGTAGAATTACTTAATAGTAATAGAGACTTTTATATATTTTATGTCTATCAAGGTTTAGCTCCCTCAATAAAATTTGTCAAGATCCGTCACAAGTTAATTTAGTGTCATTTTTCTTTTTTCATCATAAAAGTTAAAGATCACATAAGTATTGAAAAAATTCATATCAAACCAAAATCAAAATTAAATTATAGTAAAACATAATTAATATTATTATATAATATATGCAAGTATTAGAAAAACAATGAAATATTTTAACAAACTAATATCATAAAAAAACTTGATTTTGATTCAATTGTTAAAATAAAATTTCACTATCAAGATTATTAAGATTATTGAATCACTAAACTTATAAGAATCACTAAATTTCAAATAAGTTTCAAGACTTTTACAACATAATTTCAAATATTCATAGAAAATGACTTTAGTATTTCAATACAAAACAAAAATTAAAAAATATTCTCACATGTTCTATATTGCTCTAATATTCTATTAAATTGGTCAATTATTTAATCTACGATATATAAAAATAATGAATCTTAAAAAATACTATTTAGCAATTTAGCAGTTCAAGGTTTTCCTCTAAAAATAATTAATAAAATTGTCTTTTGTCTATCAATGACTGAATTGGTGTTTTTGTTTTTATTTAGGCATCATTTTTAGAATTTCTGAAATTTAGGTTAGAGCTTTTTAGTGGATAAAAAAACTAAATGTATAATTTAGATTGGTACATGAAAGAATATTATCCTATAATAACATAGTAAAAAATCATCTCGATCTTTTTTATGAGACAGTTGAATCAACAAAAATTAATTTATTTAATCAATATAATTTTAGTATAGATCAGTAATTAGTTTATTTAAAATTATTTTAATATCGCAATATAACTTTTTAGGATATATATATATATATAACAACAACCGACTAAATATTTCAGAATAGATAGATAAAGAGACAAAATATAAAGTTTCATCTAGTTTTGTGAAACTTTAAAATTTGGATACTCAAGTTAGCATCCAGGCATACAACAAGTCCAATTCTAATTTTCTACATTGGAATTTTAAAAGCTATAAAACAAAGCTTCCATGCCATCGTTATAAATATTTAGAGACACCATGTGGAATTTTAAATTATGAACAACATTAAAAACACCTAAAAGATGCACCTAAAACATGAGAAAGGGATATAATGAAAGATGGTCGATTGTGTTGGAAAAAAAAAATTGGTCGGTGTACACGGCTCTACTGAACATATAATTAAAAAAATGATAAATTTTGATTTCTTTATATATATAAATTTTGGCTGTTATTATTATTTTTTCCCACTTGCAGATATGACTCTAGTGGGCATAAATTGAAGTAAAACTCTCCAAGAAACAAAAATTTGACTTCCCTTGGAACTTCAAATCTACTTAATGATGATAACGATCTCTTCAATTGGTTAATTTAAAAGTGCACGTGTACCAACTTTAACATTAATTATCAATATGCACCTTCTACATGCATATATATATATATATATATATATATATATATATATATATATATATATATCAATGGCTATTGTGTCAATCCAAAAGAAAAATACTAATCAAATTACATAAGGAAAAAAATAATGAAGTCCAACCTTTTTGCCTTGTTGCTTATTTTCTCTCTTCTCATGGTAAGCTTTTCTCTATGGAAGTTTTTTTGATTTTTTTGATTTTTTTATTAAATTAATTAGTTAACACTGTTATTATTATTTGAGATTTAATTGAATATTTTTGTGATGATACCTTTGTTTTTATATTTTTCTATGGTGAAATGAATAGGTTGGTAACATGAGCAATGCAAGAAAAGATGTGGGAGAGTATTGGAAGAATAAGATGAATGAGCAAGTTATGCCAGAAGCAATTAAAAACCTTGTTCAAGTTCAAAAACAAGATCATTTTGTTAGGGATTTTGATGTTCACCCTAATATCATTTTATATCATACACATGTTCATGAGAATAAGGAGAAGCCTTTCGAACCTTAAGTAAGGAACTTATTAGAGTCATTGTTACCAAAAAGGGTTGAAGTTAAACCTTATAAGACTAATAAACTATAAATTAGATTCTTAAATATATGGAGCCATCAAGGCATTGTTATGACTATATGAACTATGTCATTGTTTGATATATAAAATGTCATTTATGTATGCCGATAAATAAATAAATAAATATCTTCGTTATTGTTAACTTGAGTACTTGTTAATTTATCCATTTTTTTGTCCTGTACATTAATTCTTTTTATTTTATTTTTTATGATAAATATAGGTGTCAATATACTATTTTATTATGCATCTATTTATATAATTATCAAGATGGCTCTTGACAATTTTATATTGTTCAATTAATCCTCACAAGAAAACTTGGAAGAAATAATTTCGTGAATCACACTTTAGCCCTTTGAGATTGTCTAAAACATTTATCTATCTCTATATTGTAAAGTATGTTGGTTTTATAGGAAAAAAACTTGCTCCTATTTTTTTTTTTTTGTTTTCAAAGGACTTATGCGGTATATTTATAAATTGATATGATTTAATATAATTAAATTAATTAACCAATAATTAGATTACACGACTTTAATGAATCAATGCGATTAAATTATAGATTTATCATCACCAAAGCTTTTAAGTTTTACATTTTGAATATATTTTGATTTGTTATATTTTTAATTAAAAATTTTAATTATAAAAATAATTTATATAATTGTTGAGAAGTAAAATAAATGGACAAATGTATGTACTATTGAGTTACTTAATCTTTACTATATAATATATTGACCGATGACTTAGAAAGAAACTAACTCAATTATGATAAAAATTATCATATGTTATATATTATCAAGGATACTTAAGTGGCTTAACCTAAAATTTTATCGCTTACAAAGCTTAACGGTCTACTTCACTAACCAAACCGGCCATAGATCTGGTTCGGTTCACCGGTTTAATTTATCTTGACCAACTTTGATCCAATTTTAAAAACATTGGATATAGTCCTACAATTTTAAATTGAGTATTTACCCCTTTTAATTTAGTTCAAAGTCTAAAAAAAATTCAACTTTCAAGAACAGTAAATTTTCCATCTATAATTAAGTGTTGCTTATCCAAATTAGTTCCAAGAATACAAACAGCCATATCCATTTTTTAAATTTGTGATTCAAAGTTTTGACCAATAAAAAAGGCTCACACTTAATAGTTTTTAATGTATATTTTTTTCTTCACTAGTAGTTTTTATTTTTTTTGTCCTCTTCATTGTCACGATTACATATAAAAACAGTGTGTTGTTTTCTTTGGTTTTTTTTTTTTTTTTGTATAAATCAAATTTTAAAAATATAAATTTAATATCTTGATTTGTACTGTAAAAATACAAATATTCACCATATGGATAATTTTGAAAAGAGAAAAGTATTTGATGTAAGAATAGATTAATTAACAAACTAGAAAAGAGAAATACATTCAATAATAATAATAATAATAATAATAATAATAATAATAATAATAATAATAATAATAATAATAATAATAATAATAATAATAATAATAATAATAATAATAATAATTCTTACGTTTTTTTTTTTTTTTTGTATAAATCAAATTTTAAAAATATAAATTTAATATCTTGATTTGTACTGTAAAAATACAAATATTCACCATATGGATAATTTTGAAAAGAGAAAAGTATTTGATGTAAGAATAGATTAATTAACAAACTAGAAAAGAATAATAATAATAATAATAATAATAATAATAATAATAATAATAATAATAATAATAATAATAATAATAATGTGAAAACAATGACAATGTGTAAGCATTAAATATTTAACATAATCCTGGAAAACACAAAATTTAAAACTGATAAGAAATAAACAAATTGCAGAATTCAATACTATAGAGGATAAGGATGATAGTATAACATAAATTGAAGTATAACTCTCCAATTAACAAAAATTTGACTTCCCTTGGAACTTAAAATCTACTTAATGATGATAACTCTCTTTAATTGGTAAATTTGATAATGCACGAGTATCAACTTTGACATCTGTTATTAATATTAATATGCACCTGACTCTGAATATATGCATATGTATATAAATAGACACACCATGTCTATTCTATTGCGTCATTCAAAAAGAAATATACTAATCAAATTACTAACAAAAAATGAAGTCCAATATCCTTGCCTTGTTCCTTCTCTTCTCTCTTGTCATGGTAAGTTTTTCTTTATGGAAGTTCTTTTCATTTTTTCAACTAATTAATTAACTCTGTTATTATTTTTTGAATTTTAATTAAGTATGTTTTAATTAAATATGTTCATTATTTTTTTTTTTAAATTTTATTGTCTATGGTGAAATGAATAGGTTGGTAACTTGAGCTATGCAAGAAAAGATGTTGGAGAGTATTGGAAGAACAAGATGAATGAACAAGCTATGCCAGAAGCAATTAAGAACCTTGTTCAAGTTCAAAAACAGGACCATTTTGTTAGGGACTTTGATGTACACCCTAATATCATATTATATCATACACATGTCCATGACAAGAAGCAGAAGACTTTTGAACCTGAAGTATAGAAATTGGAGTCATTGTTACCAAAAAGGGGTTGAAGTTAAACCTTACAAGGCATTTTTATGACTATATGAACTTTGTCATGATTTGATATAAAAAATGTCATTTATTATGTATGCCGATAAATAAATAAAAAATATTTTCTCTGTTATTACTAACTTCAGTGTTTGTTAATTTATCCTTTTTTTTTTGTCTTGTGGATTTTATTTTTATACTTCATTAAATTGAGTATTTACTCCTTTTAATTTAATTCAAATTCTCAAATAGTTCTACTTTCAAGATTGCTGATTTTTTATTTTCCTATGCAACAACTCACTTTAAAAATTACTAATATTTTTTATTCATAATTAAGAGTTACTTATCCAAATTGGATCCAAGAATTTAAACAATCACATGCATTTTCTAATTTCAGTCATTCAAAATAAGTACAAAATTTTGGTGGATCTAAATATTTTTATACAACCAAAAATCTTTCAAGTTAAAGATTTTGACTCAGTTTTGATCAAAGAAAAAGAATTTCTAACTCAGTTTTGAATAAGTAGATTATAAGAAAAAGTTAAATATAAGTAGTGTCATTTCTAACTTACATCAACAATCAACTTTTTCCATGCAGTTTTTTGTATATTGGCAATGATAACAGAGAGTTTGATATTCCAAAATAAGCAGTTAAATCTCAAATACAAGCTCATTGTGTCTAAATGTTATAATTATCATTAATAACAAACTCCACTACTCCAATAATATGTCCCTATACATATTCTAGTAGGGAATTTATTGAAGCTGCAGAAGTATATATGCATTAAGGTAATTTAGCTCACAAAACTTTCCTATTAAGATAGTTGTACTTGAATTTGAAAGTGTACATGAATTTGGAGATATCTTTGAATCTTCGACATTTCGCTCCTGTAACATATGTACTTGTTTTAAAGATCGTCGATTCATCATCCTACAATTTGGAAGTGCGTGATGAAAGTCGAATTGCTGGTCATCCTTTTTCTGGAAGTGTGGTATCCCACTGAAGGTAAATGCTTGATTTCAAAGCATTAAGAATTGGAGAGACAAACCATTTCACAAGCAACTTGTAAGCAGCCTCGTCGATTTCATTGAATTCAAGATAGAGTGACCAAGGATTTCTCTGAAATTCATTTTATAAAGCGCGTACCAAACGAGCTGCAAAGGAGCCATCCAGCGAATGTTTTACAGGGTTGGAGAAATAGAAACCATTCGGCGTCACAAAATCGGGTGTAACATATCTATCTACAGGATCAATGTGAAAATCCTGAAACTCAGAGAAAGATAAATTAGTGCTTGAAAAATGAACCTGGATACCAGAGTAGTGAATAGTAAAGTATTCAAAACTAAAGGTAGAATTTAAAGTATTAGTGAGAGCAAGTGTATCTCAAACCTAATAATAGAATATCTGAAGATTAGTGAATAGTAACGATACTTACCGGATGTCTTACTAGAAATGCAGCTACCCTCTCATCATTCTCTTCAGGATCTATGGAGCATGTACTGTAAACTAATACTCCACCAGGTTTTACCAATCTACAAATTCGCAGGAATAAAACTCGATGAAGGAGAAATGATATATCAAGTTTCAGCTACTTTTATAAAATTTCAAAATTTGGAAATTCAAGTTATCATCGTCCAAGCATACAACAAGCCTTGATCACACCAATTAATGCACACAAATAGAGAGGAAACATCAAAGAGAATTTCTAGCATTACGTGGATGCTGCATCGAGGAGTTCATCCTGTAATATCTTCAATTGTTCTATATCCTCCAGCTTCTTGTTCCAACGTAAGTCCGCTCTCTTCAAAAGCCAGGTGATAAGAATAAATTAACGAACAAGAAAAGAGAAATACATTGAATAATAATGTGAAAACAATGACAATGTGTAAACATAAAATATATAACACAACCACCTTTGAAAGAACTCCAAGTCCTGAGCATGGTGCGTCCAACAAAACTTTGTTACTCTTAAGTGGTTCACCGTCCTTGGAAACACAAAAAACTGATAAGAAATAAACAATTGTAGAGTTCAATACTACATAGGATAGGAATGATATATAACATACAGTTAATGTACGAAGATCGGCATGGATGGTGGTAACGACACCATCTACTTGGTGCAACTTTGCTGTCTCTTTAAGAATTCTCAACCTACCACGATTTACATCAACTGCAAACACCATACCTGAAAACACAAGCTTTTATTCTTAATGTTCAAAATGACTTTTATAAATATTCTGAGACCAATTAATATACCTTGTCCACTTAAATGAGAGGCCATGTAGAGGGTCTTTCCACCAGGAGCAGCACAACAATCAACGATGGTTTCACCGGGTTGAGGATCCACAATAGAAACTACAAGACCTGCAATTGAGAATGCGGGATATGTTGAATGCGAATACAAGCTTCTAACATAAGAATCTCTTATAATTTAACTGAAACCAAGACAGCTTGAATTTTTTTATTTATTTAATTAATATATGGGGCAAATGGTTGCCAGGCCAATTACCTAAACGATGCCGGTTGGTGACACGTATATTCTATCATGCACAACAGAATATCACGAAGAAACTAAACTACTGCTAATACGTGAACATGAATGTCAAAAATAATGCACCAGTGCTCGCAGTAAAATGGGAGAAACAAGAAAAACGAAACTTTAGATATTATAATTTTACAGTTATTCCTTCTATGAGAAAAGATGAAAAGTGTACCTGCACTCTCATCCTGAACTGAACATAAACCCTCTTTGAGTAGGCCGGCATGAATGACCGTCTGAAATATGAAACTACAAACAATCAATGACTCAAACGGGAAAGTTGTGCCTACACTCATAACTGAAATAACAGCCGGGAAAGTTGTGCCTACACTCATAACTGAAATAACAGCAAGCCACACATGACTTCAACACCTCCCATGTGAAACAAAAATCAAATAAAAAGATATACACACAACATGTCAATAACTAGCTAAAACACAATTTGACACTAGCTAACCTATTATGCTATATGGTAGAAAAAGAATGCTCCCTCCGTCCCTAACTATAAGCACCCATTTTGAAAAAAATTGTCCCTAAATATAAGCCCCTATGCAAATTACTAGATGCATTTAGTATTCTTTTTTCCAATTCTACCCCTATTAATACTTCTAATTGATCTTGGAATGTGAAAAATTAACATAAAATACATCTATTCACAATGGGCAATTTAGTAAAAGCAACACAAAAAATATACACATTAATTACACCAATCACTTTTCTTAATATGTGGGAAAAATTCAATGAGCTTATAAAAAGGGATGGAGGGATCTATATAATTCAGTCCTCGTATATTTTCTCTTATCACTAACACCGTAGAAATTCATTATCCAAGTTACATTCTCAGACAAAAGTAGACTTATAATCAGCACATTGCCTCAATACCGTACCTGCAATCCAGTTTTGATGCGAACAAAGTCATCCAAATGCAATGAAAGCTGGTGTGGGACCTGATGTTTGAAAAAAGGGAATTAAATCTGGTAGTAACATATAATACAAGAAACATAGGTAAAATACAACTGTTATTTGAATATGTTAAATAAACTTCTGCTCTGACCCGAAGATAAAGAGAGAAATTCATTCAAAACAAATTGCATGAAGCAGGAATTTCAAAACATTATTAAAATAATATATAAACAGATTAAAGAAACCAACTATTATATGCAGAAGGTAATGCAACATTTAATCATGGAAGTGATAGCACCTTCAATACATTAAGCTGTGTCACAAGGTCATCTCTTGAAAAACCTTTTGCCCGATTAGCCCTGAAATTAGAAAAATATAAAGCTTGAGTTCTTCATTATCTGTTTGTGTTGACATGCCACTTTAAGGGGAGGCACAAAGAAAATGAAAGAAGCATTTACTAGCCTTAAGCTATAACTCGGTTCACTGTTGTTCCATATCATCAGTTTAATGGCTTCTTCCTGGCCCAGATACTTCGTCCATCTCCTTACCATCCACTACAAAAGAAGTGATAACAAAGCGTTCAACCAAAACTTGGCCTTCCTATTTTGATGCTAACAAATCTAGTGAATACTGAAAAGCAAAGTTTTTGTTACTCTTTACATTGTTGGTTTAATTAAGAAAATATCTTTTTGGCTGGACATAAAATTATTCATCAAAAGTGAGCCGCACCTGCCCTTATTGGGATCTCAACTACAAAAATACCATGTACAAAAAGTTAATATCCCAAAAACATAAATATTATGATAATCCAGTCATAGTTTGCTCTTAGCATGTTACTGATGCTGCCGACAATACTTAAAAAAGATGTGTTTTTTTCCTAATTTGCCGCTGAGTTTTAGTTCTGAACTATCTTAATTAAAATTTTAATATAGTGAAGAAAAAGTAGCAGTAGTTACACACTCACAACTGGATGTGAGTAGAGAGTTGCCAGAGCACGTGCTTGAGAACGATCATCACCCTCCACTTTGGGCAAAGGAAGAGTTTCATTTTCCTGTAAGCCAAACAAACATCAATGGAATTGAGAAAAAATTTACAATATCACACTCATGCAGTTAAGGCATATGTAATATGCAAAGCGTAAAAACCTTAAGCATGACTAGCTTTCGGAGGATTCCATTGACCATGTTGCCAGCACCCGGCCTGAGAGCAGCTTTTGCAAGCTGCACATTCTGCATTTCACATAAGAGATTGGCAAAACAATGAAAAGAATAATGGAAGTTGAAAAATATTTATTTTCATATCATAGTAATACTCAAGACTTTCAATGTACTCAATCATCATTGAACAGTTACAGAAATAATGAGTAATCTCTAACACCTTACACAAACACACTTTCACACACACACACCAATAATCATACAAATAATACCAAATAGCAGTATACATTAGAAAACATTGAAAAAAAAATGTAAATTCAACAAATGAGAATCCTTTGCAAGCAATACCATTCGGATTAACAAAGTTCAATCCAATTTATTCAATAAGGAAACAACAGAAGCATATTTGGGCCAATGAAATACCTCATCTACAACAGCATAAGGGGGCATATCTAATTTGACAATCTCATAGAAGCCAATTCGTAGAATCTGACACAAATAAAGTACTAAGATCAGTAATCAGATGTCATGTATAAACTATAAAACCTCATTATGAACAATGAAATCATAATTACACTAGGTATCTATATTTCACAAAGTTCACCACAAAATATTTATCGAGCATTGCCGGACTGCATTAGAATAACAAAGTAAAAACAAATTTCTTCTTTTCTCAATCAGTTTGTGCTGTGCATGAAGTATTTACTAGGTTGATTGCTCATGGAAACATGCTCAAAAGAAGTACAGAGCCCAAAATCACCTGTAAGAGAAGAGGCTCCATACTAGATATATCTTTATCATGACACAATGAACTGATCAGATGATCAAGATATCGTCTCCAACGAATTGTGCCTCCAACAATGTCTGTAACCTATGAATTTTGCATTACAAAACAAGAGAATAATTAACAAAATTGCTCATGAATGCTAAGTGACATGAAGGTGAGTTTCAAAAGTCAAAGTACTTCAAAGTTTCACCCTAGTTAAAAGTGATAACATTCTAGACTTTACAGTGCTTGGACAACTAGGAAAAAAATAGGGAAAAGGGGAGAATCGTCAAAGTATCAATACAACTGTAAATTAAACATTGTTGTGCTTAATTCGGGACAAAGATAAGTGACTCGTTCAGTTATTAAGGCATCGTTTGAGTAAACAGCTTAATAAAACGCACATAGCATAGGCGTGTCATATAAATGCTTATGTATAAGCTATTTCTATAACAAAATATACGATAAAGTCAAATTATTTTCATATGGACTATAAGTTGTTTCTATAAGCTCCTCTAGAGTACTTATACAAATAAGCTGAAGACAGACATGTCATAAGTTGTTTTATATGCTCTCACAAACAATCTCACAATATGTCACTAGATAAGCTTAAATCAATCAATCCAAACAGACTCTAAGGAGTAAGGAGCCTCATAACCAAATTTGGGCCTCATAACCGGATTTTTTGCACAGCCCTAGTAAGGACAACAGTTTCTCAGTGTTATCTTGGCTATGAATTCCATTGACCAAAACATAAAATTTTGAAGTTATTTGACATAAAAATTAAATTTTTATTATGTAAAGCTAAAAATATGTTGAAAGGGATAACCAATCTAAGGTCTTGATGATTTAATTCTCGAGTACGAAATCCAAGCGTTCTTTGAACATAACCCATCTCATTTTCACCAGAACCTTTCCCTTTCTCATTGAGAAGGTCAGCAAAAGCACCACCAAGTTCAATCCTCATTAGTCTCACAGCTGACACTACAGCATTCAACAATGAAACAACAATATTACAAAATTCCTTAAATAAAAGCACCAAAAAGAGCTTCTTTGGAAGTGGAAATAGATATATCATACCAGCTCTGTGAGGAGAAATATCTGAATTAAGCTTCTGGGGTTTTACAGAACGGTTAGTAGTAACTGAAAGTTTCAATTTTTTTTGTCAATATAAATGAAACTGCATCATAAAAAAAAAAAAAAAACAAAAAAAAAAAAAAAAAAAAAAAAAAAAAAAAAAAACAGTAGCATTGTAATAGGAAATTAGGATTGTTTTTTACCTTTGGTAGAAGTGGGAATGGAGATGTTGGTTTTGCGTGTTCTGTGGGGAAGCTTCAATGACTCTGAAGAAGAAGAAGAAGAGGCTATGGTTTTGTGAGGTTTTGCGAGTAAAGGTAAAGCCATGTAGACAAGTTTCGCCATGTTTTTTATTTTCAGTGATTTTGGCTGTAACCTGTAACGAAGACAGATTGCAGTTTGGATATGTTTTTTTAGTATATATTATGACATTTGTTTTGAATTAATTAATTAATTAATTAATTAGCAATTGATAATATTTACTTAGTTTAAATGAGGCGGGTATGGGCACCAATAAGAGATGTCTTAACTTAACTTCAAATAAATGTGGTGTAGCGTGAACCTCATATGGATGCGTCTTATCTGATTCCTTCCTATCTCACACCGTTTACTATAACTAACACCCATTACTGTCAAACATTGATTCTCTTATCTCACAACGCATTCTTCGTGGGTTTCCGTTTAACACCTAACTTAAAATAACGCCGTTATAACTCTCCCCTGCTACAGAATAAAATAGAATTCACCACCTCTCTTTTTTATAAACAACAAACGCAGTTTTTCATCTAAATTTTCTCTTCCTTTCCCACTCATTTTCTTTTCTTTTCTTTTCTTTTCCCAGAAAATATCATCATTCCTTCGAGTATTCATGTCGACGGTCTGTCCCTATCATCCTCAATTTTTCCAATTTTCTTTTCAATCATATCATCTATTGTTTATGATTCTTATTGATTTTCGTTTCCATTTTGCTCATTCTTTTTAGCTTTTTTTTTTAATTCTGTTACACAATGTTTTGATCTCAGAAATTTGTTTACTTTTTTAGTTTTTGTGATATAATCTTTGTTTTATTGCCTGAACTTTATAATGTTCAAAATTAACGCCCTTGATCAGAGTTTTTTCCAACCATTTTCATGGCGGGTTTGGGTTTTATTATTTACAATTGCAACTTATTTTTTACTCAGTTTTCAATTGCAGCTTGTTTATTTGATTATTTGTATTAATGACTTTAAATTGTTTTCCACAACCACAATTTATTTCATTACTGCAATTGTGGCCACATTGGTTACATTTATTAACAAATTTTCATAATATTTGTAACTTTGATCACAATTTAAAATGATTTATTGCTTTCAAATTCTTATCATTGCTTTTTCTTTGGAAAACGTTGACCGTAATAGCTTCTACTTTGTGTATAAATGGAGGTTCATTATGCAAAAATTTGGTTGCAAGCTTGTGTTTTTCTCATGGTCTTTTGCTTGTGGATGCTAACTAAATCAATTAGATGTATTGGTTTAGTATTTATATGATAGAATATTTTTGAGTTGTTATCTAAAGTGTCCATGAATAGATGCTAGAATTAATGGTTGATCATAAAAATTGTAATATCGGTTAAATACCATTCTGAACATTATGAGAAAATAAATGCTTTATAGTTGTAGTTGGTGTAATATTGTTAACTCTATATGATTATGGATTTGCTTGGAAAGATAAAAAATTTAGTACTTTGTGTTTGCTATCTTGCATCGAACATTATTATTCTTTAGTATTTGAGGGACAAATATATCAAATTATTCTAGTACATTGAAAATATTTTCTATAATCAACTCTCGTTGATAATTATAATTGGCGTTGAAGTTTGTAATGTTAAGCTCATAATATGATTATCCCACAGGAAAACGGTAGGCCACTTCCAAAGTTCGGTGAATGGGATGTCAATGATCCAGCTTCAGCTGAAGGTTACACAGTGATTTTTAACAAAGCAAGGGATGAGAAAAAGACAGGTGGCAAACCCGAGTCACCTGCAAAGGCAAATCATCAAACCAAACCTCCAGCAGATCATGGCAAAACTCAGAGTGTAAGACCACTTGATTGAAACATGTTAATTGTTATTATGTTATCTTTTTGTGTGCATATGCGATTTTCTGTGTTTAATTACGTATTTTTCAAAAGAATTGAGAAACAGTATGGCATAAGTTTGAGACCTGAGTAACATGAATGTATATGATATGATGCTACTGTAGGCCTTTGTTAAAAATGCAACTAGATTTGAACACATTAAAATTTGAAGCAATGATTTAGTTGACTCCCACCCCCTGTTTCTGTATGGCATCGGTGGCAATCTAATTCAAATATTTGATACTTTTATCATTTTGTTTAGGATTGACATAATAAGATATATGCATTTCTCATGTAATCTTTCGTTCAATAACTCTATAAATTTGTATCTTTATTACTGGTTAACGAGCCTTTTGGCTTTTGTCTATAGTTAACTGATCTAGCTATAAGTTCTTCTGTTGAATTTGCAGTGAATGAAGTTTGTTTTGAAAAAAAAATATTCTGGGTAGATGTATCTTTCTTTTCCAATTTTTTGGGGTGGGATGGGGAGATAAGTATGCCTAATTCTCATTTTATTGCATTTGATTTTGGTACAGTTCAGATTGTCAAATTTTAATGGAATCATTAAGTAGATTTTGGACCCTTGGCTTAATACCTATACTTTATGTATTTACCTTTTTTCTCATGAAAAAACTTGATTGATTTTCAGAAAAGTTGGTTTTGCTGCATACATAGTTCTCCAGCAGAATCGTAGCAATGATTGGTCATATGTACATGGTTGAATGGAAGTCGAGTCATGTGTAACTAGCTCCTAATGTTTTCTCAAGGATATGAGCTGTTAAGCATAATTAATTCTTCTTGGATTCAGCTTTTGTTATGTAAAAGTAAGCAGCAGTGGGGGAGAGTAAAATAACAGACTATTTTTTGTATGTATTTATATATGAATGTCGTGGTTTACTATTAGGAGCAAAGGTTGCTCTCTTTTTTGCCTTATCTTGCTCTATTGGTTGTAGAGGTTTACTTGTTCTATTATACTTCATGTATTACAATACATATCTTGTATCTTATGAGCTAATTTATTTCCTGTTATGTTTGCACGAACAAATCTTATATGATGTGTGCATAAATTTATTACTTTGTTACTATTCAATATTATTAATGACTATTCTTTCTCAACAATGAATATGATCGAGGATGATGTGCAACAATGAACATAGCATAATATGCATAATCATTGGCTTGAGTGTTGGTAAGTCTCAAATTCATCAAGATGCTCATCATTCCCCAAGTAGACAAAAAAGGTTTAGCAATGACATTGTTGCTAATATGCTTAACATGATTGAAGAGCCTTAAAATTCTTGCTCATACTATTTATGAACGTCCCCAGTAAGAGAGTAACCACCTTTATTTGTGATGGTGACTTCAGTTTGTGATAGTTCCAATTGATTTAATGAAACGAAAGAGATGCAAGGTGGTCCTTCAAGATAAGTGTTCCACTAACCCCTAATTGTTGACCCACAATTCATATAAAAAAATGTATTTGCAAAAGGAATGAACGGCTTGAAAGCCGCAAAGTGCAACAAGTGAGATAACGAGAAATAAGTGCAATAAAAATCAAAGAGCCAAATATGTCAGCAACAACATTTTTTTTACCACACTATAATGAGAAAAAAATAATAATGTGGAATGGATCCCACCAAATATGAAATGCTAGCCACATAAGTCCCAAATTAAGTTCACCAAATGATAAAGTGTGAACCCCACATGAATTTCTCGAATCAATCTGTCAGAAAAAATTGTATAAGAGAATGAGTTCAAGAATGCATATTACTTGTAATAAAAAAAAACAAATAATGCATATTAGATTGAACACAATACAACAACTTTAGGAACAACATAATGTTGTTAAGCAATTAAATGAAATACGAGGAACAATAATGAAACGTAGAGTAGGCAAGGACATTGGAGCCCACAAGAGGAAATTACAATAACTCATTTGTATAACCAAGTTTATCTTCCCAAGATATTATCATTTCTCAAAAGAAAAAAAAAAGTTTATCTTCTCATGCTTAAAAATGAAAGGGCAATATTTGAAAAAGAAAACCTGACACATGCTTTCTAACAACCTCTTGTGATGAACAATACCTACATTACATCAAAAGTAATTGGAGTTAGGGATGGACATAATATCCGGATACGATTGAATCCGACCGATCCAATAAAAAATTTAAATTTGCAGACGGGTTTCTTCGAGTTAATGGGTTGAACGGATGAAAAATAAGGATTCATATGGGTTTATACGGTCGGGTTCGGATGAGTAATTTGGATCTGTCGGTACCCGAATCCGACCGAATTATATTATTATTTTTATATTATATATTGATATTATTAATTTTATATTATATATTAATATGTAAAATTAAAATGCATTCAATACTATAAAAATATATTCATGTCTCACAAACACAAAATCAATTAAGAGTGACTTGAGTTCAATAAAGCAAAAAAAGGTTCAATATTTTTTTTAAAGACAAACAAAGTAAAAAAGCCCAATAGAGTCCAACCCATTTTTACCCACCACACGTAACCGACACTCGACGTACTCAATTTAAAAAATGGACGAAATTGGGTCGATAAATCCCACCAATGGATTGGGTCGGTTTCACACATATAGCCCGAAACCACCCAAACCCGCCCGATGTCCACCCCTACTTGGAGTTACACATAAAAAGTTGTTGAAACCGGCTTATATTCAATTGGGTAATAGATTCAATAATTTGAACCTGTCGATCCGACCTAGTGACTGATTATGTTTTATTTTTATTTTGTTTGGCAGCCCAAGAATCAAGCAACCTAATATAGTTTCATTATTCTTCTTCTCCTTCATATTTTCAGCAGCTGTCATCCACCTTCTTCTTCTATTTCACACCTGCCCCACTTTATTATTTTGTTCCCGTCTTCTAGACTTCCTAAAATCTCGCCGTAACCCACCTTTTTCTTCTATTCCAACAGTCACGCTGTCACACCTTCTTTTTTCTGTTCCAGACTTCCTGCAGTTGCACTGCCACCAACCTTTCTTCTTCTGTTATAGACTTCCTGCAGCTGCGTCGCCCATCTTCTTCTTCTATTCTAGATAATTTTTTTTGTCAAAGTAGGGTGTGTAGAGTATTTTCCCCTAGATTGTCTCTCATTGGGGCAAGATAATTATAAAAAAAAAAAAAAAAATCAAGTGTATTGATTTTTATGATAAATTGAATTTTATGTAATAAAATGTTGGGTAAATTAAACTGTTATTGTAAAGAAACTTTATCCAAAAAAAATTATCGCGAAGAAAGTTTCATTTGAGTTAAATACTATTTATTTAAATATTATATTTTGTTATAGTCTTTTTTTATTTATATAAAATAATAAATAAATTTACGGTATTCGAATATAAAACATAATATTCAAATTAATAAAAAATTGTTATAGATTTTACAGACATTTCATCATAATATTTAATATCAATCAATTAATATTTCTAAAAAATTAATATTAAATATGATGAATAAATTTTATTTACATTTAAATCTATTAAACATATTACTATTGTTTTCCCGTAAAATAAAATAAAACATGTTACTATTTATTATATATAATTCGTCAACCAATTAGATTAGTTCGATTCATGTTAAATGAAAAAAGACGAATTTAATTAGAACTCAACACAACCTAAAGATAATAGACTAATTTGAATATCGAATTTTATCAAAATCGGTCCAACCCAACTCGCGTACACCTATGCCTTTACAAATTGTACTCAACTATTTTGTTTCTTCCATATAAATACCAAATACCATATATACTATTCTAATATGCAAAATTTGAAAATAAATTTGTATGATATACAATTTAATTTATATATTCCATCGAGAATAAAATATAAACAGATATAATAGTTAAAAAATTTGATAAATTTAGATTAAATTTTTAATTAAATACATTAATTTTTCAATTATCGATATTTTTTATTTTAAATGAATTATATTTTTATTGTAAATTTTTTTAGTCATTCACTCAAATCATATATTATTATATATATTTTAAAAATTAACATAATAATAAAGTAAAATTATAGTGTGATCATCATAGAAATATTCTACTTTTGTACTAGAAATATTCTACTTTTGTACTAGATAAAAAAAACTTAAATTAATTAAATAGTTTATAAACCAAACTGGAAATTTAAAAAAGACAAATTAACTAAATTTTATTAAAAAAATCAGTTGGATTGGAACCACTTTTAATTTTTTTTTAATCAAAATAATAGAATAATTTTTTGTCAGTGAATACATAAAAAATACTAAACCCTCACCCAAAATTCAAAATGATTGAACTAGCTCCAAATCAAATTCACCTCTGCTCTCCCTTCCCACTCTCTCCGGCGGCGGTGTACATCATCGGCGCCATCGCACCTCAACTTCTCCGTCCATTGTAAGTATCGCGCGCCACTTTTGTTTTTCTCGCCATTCTCGTTTCTGTTTCTGTTTCATTTTTTTTTTCTTTTGATAAAATTCTAATGTTTATGGTTTTGAGTTTCAACAATTGAAATTTTGGGAGAATTACTCAAAATAAAGTTCAATAGCAAATATCATTTTCAAGATAGAGAGATATTTCTAAAAGATAAATCAGTCGGTGCCAAAAAAAAAACTGTTAACTACAAAATCATATTGTTTTTCTTAATTCTTAACAGGAAATTATTGGATCAGCATGGATGTAGCACATTGCTATTTAGAAGGTAATGTTGATGCTGTGGAGTTTTGTCCACATAATGGTTACCACAATGTTTTAGCAGCATCCACTTACACACTACAAGAAGGTGAAAAACCCACTAGATGTGGAAGCATTTCACTTTTTAATATTGATGTGGACACTGGCAATTTTGACATGGTTTATAGTGAGGATACTTGTGGGATTTTCGACATAAAGTGGAATCCGCCCGCAGGGCATTCGAGTTCCTTTTTAGCTCAAGCAGATGCTGATGGATACTTGAGAATTAAGACACTGGATGGTTGCTGTGATGGAGTAGAAGGTATGAGTTTTTATCATTTGATTGATTCATTTTGGATTGTGTAACACTATATTCACAGTGGTGGAGTACAAGCATGATACATAGTACTAGTCTATAAATGAATTCTTCAGTGCTTATCCTTGATAAATTGGTATTGGGAAACACGACAGAGAGCCAAAAGACTCATTAAGTAACAGTTTTCTGGTTCATTGTAGAAGTAGGAAAATGCAACTGAACACTTATATCTTTGTTAATGCAGTTCTGTATCTACTTAATCTTGTTATTTGACCCTATAAAATTTACAATTACCTTCTTATTTGTTAGTGCCTATTGTTTTTAATTATGTCAAAGATTTGGTTTCTCTACATGCAAAGGAGATGTCAAAAGTTTATAATTGGATGGATATGCCCTTGATTTGTACATCTATTCAGGAGGGTTGGTTGTTTATTAAATATAAATATCCAATACAAAATACAACGGCTTACTTAAACTTTAAGTGTTACCTTAGTAGCGAGTAGCGATGCATGCTTAACTTTACCATGGAAATATTGCATTTTTGTCGAGAGATACTGGCATTTATTAATGGACTCATCCACAACATCATACCGTATTCTCTTATTTCTAAGTTTGTATTTTGCTAAAGATAACTTATACTGTATTAAGAATTGTTATTGGTTCTATGGCAGGGGTTAATCTAAAAGAGGTTACAGGTGAAAAAATCAGTGACTCAATGTGCTTGTACCTGGATTGGAACCCTTCAGCTACATCGATCACTGTAGGGCTTTCTGATGGCTGTGTTTCTATTGTTTCTCTTCTTGAATCCAAGCTGGAAATACAAGAAGAGTGGAAGGCACATGATTTTGAACTTTGGACAACCTCCTTTGATATCCACCAGCCAAATTTGGTATATACCGGCTCCGACGATTGTAAGTTTTGTTGTTGGGATTTGCGAGATAGTCCTTCCAATAAGGTATTTCAGAGCTCTAAAGTCCACACAATGGGTGTTACTTGCATTGAAAAGAATCCTCATGACCCAAATAGCTTATTAACTGGAAGCTATGATGAATTCTTGAGGGTATGGGATTTAAGATCAATCTCAAAACCTGTTAATGAGACTTCAATTAGCTTAGGTGGAGGAGTTTGGAGGGTGAAGCATCATCCCTTCATTCAAGGCCTTGTTTTGGCTGCTTGTATGCACAATGGTTTTGCAATTGTTGCCAATAAAGGTGACAAAGTTGAAGTGTTGGAAACATACAAGAAGCATGATTCTCTTGCATATGGAGCAGACTGGCAGAAAGGAGAAGCAAATCACATAGAAGGGAGAAGTAAACCATTAGTGGCTACTTGCTCATTCTACGACAAACTTGTCCGGGTATGGAGGCCCTGTAATGATATTACATTGTAAATTCATGTTTAACGTCGAGCCGTCAGTTTGGAAAAAATGTAACAATAACTGTTTATTTATTCAATCATGGTTGCATTGAACATAGAGATAAGAAATTTCATTGGATTTTTTTATGTTATATACACTGCT